>NC_060138.1:821864081-822169796 GCF_021461385.2 Schistocerca piceifrons
GTATTATGGGTAACTCTAAAATATTTCTGTTTGCTGATGACACTAGCTTGGTAGTAAAGGATGTTGTGTGCAACATTGACTCGGTTTCCAGTAGTGCAGTACATGACCTCAGTTCATGGCTTCTTGAAAATAAACTAATGTTAAATCACAGTAAGACTCAGTTTGTACAGTTTCTCACACACAATACAACAAAAGCTGAAGTTTTAATTTCACAGAAAGGGCATATGATTAGTAAAACTGAACAGTTCAAATTTCCAGGTGGTCAGATAGATAGTAAACTGTCGTCGAAAGCCCACGTTCAGGATCTTGTTCAAAGACTTAATGCTGCCATTTTTACTATTCGAACATGAAAATTACTCTACTTTGCTTTTTTGTTCGCTTATGTCGTATGGTATTATATTTTAGGGTACCTCTTCCCATACTAAAAGGATATATTTGGCTGAGAAACGGGCTGTTCGGGGTGGTGTAAGTTCATGAACCTCTTGTCGACCCCTGTTCACGAGTCTGGGTATTTTGACATTGGCCTCTCAATATATATACTCCTTACTGTCATTTCTTGTTAACAATATTAGCTTATTCCCAAGAATAAGCAGCTTTCACTCAGTTAATACTCGACAGAAATCAAATCTGCATTTGGATCGGACGTTCTTAACTCTTGTGCAAAAAGGTGTGCAGTATAGTGCTGCATCCATTTTCAATAAGCTACCACTCGAATTCAAAAATATTAGCAGTAATCCACGCGTTTTCAAATCTAAACTGAAGAGTTTCCTCATGGGTCACTCCTACTTTGTCTGGGAGTTCCTTGAAAAAGGTAAGCTGATTCTTGTTGTATTGTTGATTGCGTTTACTTAAACTTATGGATAGACTTTATTCGGGTTCATAAACATTTTATTTTAATCTGTTATTACTTTTATGTTGTAATTTCATGTACTGACACGTTCCATGACTTTGGACATTTGCTCCTCAATTTGGTCCTACGGAACTTGACGTGTAAATAAATAAGTAAATAAATAGAGGTTATTAGCATCTGTAGGCTCCCTAATCTTTCCTATGTTGTTATTATAGTTCTTAGGCGAGACACACGATACGAGGAGTAGCCGTAAGATCCTAATTATCAAAATATCAAACTACAATCACAAAACTTGGTGCTGGTCCTCTAACAATTTATTCTCCATTGCAAAACATTTTCAAGCTTTACACCAGCGTAGGGCAGTTAGTGCTCCATGCCGCCAACTCAGCAGTCAGCAAAGAGTATGTAACAGTTTGAGGATGCTCATACATTCTTCAACACTAGTCACCGTTTTTAAAAATAAATTTTTTTATTGTACTTTTAATTTTTCCCAACGATGATTGACTTGACAGAGACGTTGGTTCTGGACGTTTGCATCGTGGCTGTTTAGGAAAGATATCGAAAATCACTACGTTATGGTTACCTGATATGATCGTTCTGTGCACGAGGTGGTCTATAATTTTGTATTGTACTCTGCTTTTGAAAACCAATTTATGTACCAAGACCGTTATGTTACCGCAGTTACTGGATTACATGTATCGACAATACGTAATGCCATCCTAAGATCCATAAAAAGAAAATATGTCGAGGTTATAGGCTTACAACCAAAAAAAATAAAAAATATATTAAGGCATACACAACAGCATAATGACGAAAATTACACACCCATAAACTGGGTAGTTACATCATACAACGCTTACGCCACTCCGTCACATGAGGACTATAAAATACGGTGTAAAAATAACAACTCTCATAAAATTTTGTTCTTACGGACGGATCCAATCCAAAGTCAGCATACCTCTAATAGGTAAAATTTTTAAAACTAAATCCATACCATTACAAAGACATGTCAGTTGTTCTACCATACCGTGGGTACAACTTTCAATACGAATAAGCCAGATACCTGCCGCATCTTTCCCCTTCGCGGTGTAAAGGCACGCTGGCTGCGACAGGGCAACCCACGACTGTATCTGGAGTATAATGGAAACCAGTGCTGAGAGATATCATCAGATGGCGGTCTGCACTGCCTGACGTCGTTCAGAACTAATGTAACAGGGTCTCACTTTCGGCTAACACTGGAATTAACAGAAGAAATATAACAAAAGTAGTATACACCAGGTAATCACAGCGCAAAAGTTTACACAAACTGTATAGAAAAGAAACAGTCTGCTGTAAATTTTCATGGACGGCTGTCTATACCGTCAGTTAAAAATTAAATAGTTTGTGACGTGACGACGACATAATTGATTATATACGTTAGCAAGTTCATGTCATACGATGTACACAATGTGCCCCAGTTCCGTTAGATTGGGGTTGTTTGTGGGAAGAGACCAAACAGCGAGGTCATCGGTCCCATCGGATTAGGGAAGGACGGGGAAGGAAGTCGGCCGTGCCCTTTCAAAGGAACCATCCCGGCATTTTCCTGGAGCGATTTAGCGAAATCACGGAAAACCTAAAGCAGAATGGTCGGACGCGGGATTGCACCGTCATCCTCCCGTATGCAATTCCGTTAGAACTCCTTGTGTTAAATTCCAAACTGCAATGCTATCTGATGGCGAGTTGCAGCGATACGACTCTTGAAGTTCCCAAAAAAGCTGTGTAGAAAATCAAGGCGCCAGCATAGCAGCAGCAGGCATCTTGGTGGCGAATGTAACGCTACGTGTCTGACACTCGCCCGAAAATGACAGGGGAGTAGTGAGGAAACATCAAGTTTTTTGAGTCCTCCGGCGACGAGAATTCATCGAATTAGAGCCAAATACCAAGTGACAGATTTCTGGTTGCTCCTCCATGATGACACCCCAGCCCACAGAGCGTAGAGTGTGCACTTGTGGTTGGCCAACGAATGGATCACAGTCCTGCACCAGCCAACGTATTCGGCTGATTTGGCTCCAGCCGACTTCTGGTTGTTCCTCAAATTGAAGATGGCAATCAAAGGACACCATTGTGAAGCAGTTAAGGGCGGCGAAGAAAATTGTACTGCAGTACTAAATGCAGCTCCATAAAGGCTTACAGTGGTGTTCCAAAACAAATTTAAAACGATTTCAGCTGTGTTTTGATACAGGGGGAGACTATTTTGAATAAGAACAGTGATTTTGTGAACATAATCCATGAATTCTGTTTTTCATAACCGCAATCCTAATGGAAATAATGAGTATGTAATAGAAACACTTGTAGGTGAAAGCTACACCGTCGACATTTACAGAATTATGAAATGGATTTGACTTGATTGGTCACCTTCGTTGCAAGCGAAAGATGAGAATCAACGGTTACTTACGGAATAGGAAGTTGTTAAACATTCCCCTAAACAATGTAGGATAGTAACATTAAATAAAATTCATGTATAAAACATGTTTTATTTTTTGATTGCAACCTCGACATATTTTCTTTTTATATATCTGAGGGTGTCAATACATATTGCCGAAACTAGTACTCCAGTAACTGTACTAACATAGCGATCCTAGCAAATTGTTCAAATGGCTCTGAGCACTATTGGACTTAACATCTGAGGTCATCAGTCCCCTAGAACTTAGAACTACTTAAACCTAACTAACCTAAGGACATCACACACATCCATGCCCGAGGCAGTATTCGAACCTGCGACCGTAGCAGTCGCACGGTTCCGGACTGAAGCGCCTAGAACCGCTCGGCCACCACGGCCGGCGATCGTAGCAAATAAATTAGTTCTCAAAAGAAGATTGCAATACAGAAAATCACTTCCTCATAAACTCAAAAATGCCTGCCACGTAGTGGTTTCTTCATACCAGGAAAGAGGAAAGTAACTGGTTGCCATGTCAGGAGAATAAGAATAAGGGGAATGGGGAGGCAAAATTTCATAGCCGAAAAAAGGAGCATTTGTGTGTGTTGTGGTATTGTGACCTGGAGACGGCTTCCCGCGACGCGTCGTCTTGTCAGCCTCCCGTGATTTAGCCGGAAGCTTTCGGCAGCGGCGGTTTGCTCCTTACGACGGTAATCTGTTAGCACCACGTCACGTCAGTCCCAAAAAACATTCAGCGTCATCTTGACCGATGATGCCTCGGCCTTTGCCTTTTCGAATCGGCATGAGATGTCACGGAAACCAACGGCTGACGATCTTACCATGTTCTTAGTTTTGAGCTGAACTGTCAGTGATTGGTTTTTCCTCTATGTCCTCGAGTGTGATACACCAGTCTTTGAGCACAAGGGCCTCCAACGCTCTCGCATTTCTCCACTTTCCTCAGAGAGAATGTCTGCCACCTGGTTGTTAGTCATTCAGACTTGTTTCAACACGCTAGAAGCGGTTGTACCAGCTAACCACTGTGTCACACGGCGGCACATTGTTACCGAACGCTTACACCAACTCAGGAAAAGCTGTTGCAGTGTTGTTCAGCTTCAAATACAGAAAACTTATTTTTCAAGTAAAACGTTCTGAGCCTTCAGCTGTATTATTTCTCAACTGGTTACACTTGTTACAGGTGTCGTCAGTGGAAGACATAGAAGTAAATTAAAACGAAAGGTATATGTAGTATATACAGTCAAATGAAAAATACAAATGTTGCATGTATGAAGAGAAAGCCATCTACAGAACTTACACAAAGTTGTACAGTGAAAAAGTAAAGCCACGTTAACATACAATGGCGTGTGGTACTACGTTCTATATAAATAAATATTATGACGAAATACATCCAAACGATAAAACTGACTACAGTGCGATTCATACACGTAGTATATTGGATAGAAAGTAGCAAACAGGTATGTACACAACACCAAAGTTGGTATGAGGAAACAGAGGAACATCTGTGATCACAGACCAACGACCCTATTATCACGTAAGAAGTTGGCTTCAGTTATAGATAACAACAAAAATAACGTCCAAAACATCGAAATGTATCGGTGACCACACAGTCCATCCAATAGAAAGTCCATATTATCAAAATATACAGTACTAATCTGTAATTAAAAACTATATAAATGTTATAAGTAAGTAATAACTTTCTACGTCCTTTTTATGAACGCCATCGTTACATAATGAAGTGAGACTCTGAGCCTGTTTAAGAAACGTTACATTCATTTCTGTTTTACATTATATACAATAGTTTTATACCCATTTCCAGTCAGTAACGTAAAAGTGTTTCTGTAGAAGTAAAGAAACACGAAGTCACAAGAAATATACAACGCTCAGACAACATCTGCACTGGTGTCCAAAATTTAAGCAACAAACCACTATTTCCCCGTCCTGTGTCTAATTCACAATATACTCATGCAGACTGTCAACAGATGTCCGTACGATCGTGTCCTGCACGGAAGATGGTATTCTAGTGAACGGACAACCACGCCAATGATGACGTCAGGGCACCTATCAAAATGGGTTTGCTGGGTAGTTCTACACCCACACAGTCATAGATGGCGCAGTATGGCACAGAGAAGAGGCCTACCAGGCTCTCTGCGGCGGACGGCCATGGAAAGAATTGAAGCAGAACAGTCGCTAACCAATGAGGCCCGATGGCTTAACGTGAATAGTTCTGTTATCTTTCGGATGTGGCGAGAGTTGAAACTCTATCCCGAAGACCAGGCCGGGGCCGACCAAATGTAATATCAGAAAGAGAGAACCGTTATTTGGCTGTAAGTCCACGACGGTCCCGTCTTAGTACAGCTCGGCAACTGGCATCTGACCTCACAGCATCCAGTGGAAGTGTTGTTGCGTGGCAAACGGTGTACTGAAGGCTTCGGCAAAGTGGCCTTTATTGTCAGAGACCTGCTGTATGTGTACCTCTGACGCGTCTTCACAGTAGGGAACGTCGAGAGTGGAGCTGTCAACATGCCACCTGGACCGTTGACAGTCGACTTTTCACAGATAAGTCTCGATTTTGTCTGGACAGTGATTCTAGACGGATTCGCATCTGGAGTTAACGTGGAACACGATTTCAGGACCTAACTATTGTGGGAAGAAACTGATATCTAGAATGATCCCTAACGGGATTATGTTGACCACTCTAACAACTCATCATGAAATTGTATGGTTAAATCGGCAAGGTTTAACTACTGTCAGGTATCGTGACGAGATCTTAGGACCTTATGTGCGGCTGTTGCGGGGTGTTGTGAGGCCAGACTTCCTATTGCTCGACGATAGTGCTCCACCTCATAAAGCATGCGTCACTTGGCGTGACCTGCTCGCTCTCCCGATTTGAATCCCATAGAGCACGTCTGGTGTTCACAAGGGAGACGGACTGCATGACGTCAGCATCCACCAACCACTCTCCAAGACTTGCGAGCAGCGCTGCAGAAAGTAAGGACATTATTGCATCAACATGATATTGATGACATCATTCACAGCATTCAGCGTCGTTTGCCAGGCCTGAAATGGTGCCAGGGATGGTCACACTCCATACTGAGCGCATTAACCAGTTGTCGGAATGTATGCGGAAATCCGTTAAGTTGGAAAAAAGGAAGAACATTTTTGTCTACCGTTATGCATGTTACAGTTGTTTACGTCCTATATTATTTATATTGTTTCTACTTTACTATCACCTGATTCTACTATTTTGTGGCAAAATAACGCAACCCTGCAAAATTTCGGTTCGTTGCTTTAATTTTGAACACCAATGTATATTACATTGCCTAACGAGTGAACATTTAAAACATCTATAGAGTGTGACGTAGTATATCAAAACATGTGCCCTACACGCAGAAATGTATACTTTAAAAATGAGTATTAAAGAATCCCAGACCTACACCTCGGGCTATAACCGTATATTAAGACATGAGATACTTAGCTTAAACGCTATCTGTGCGGAAAGAGGTATAAGTAGTATATAAACTCCCTGGTAATGACAGTTATTACTTGTAAATAAAATGGGCAGCATGTAAATACCACAAACATACATAGGTACAACAATTTTCGTAAATAATGATTGCATTTATCATTTGCTTAATTCCAGCTAGGGCAGTATATCGATCAGTGGCTAATCAGGTTACGCAGTGGTGTGCCTAATATGACATAGCTGTAATAAGTAAAATTTAGACTGTGAAGGTACTAACTACATAATCATGCAAAATTTGTACCCATAAATGTCACACTGTGTAAGGACCCAACAGCATGATGAAATGAAGCCCTAACTATAAGTGTAACCGCAAGACAACACTATAACATATATGCTTGGTTAGACACATATCATCTAAAGAAATACGAAAGCTTAAGAGCATAATGTGCAGTAAAAATGAAAAATATAAAGTCCATTAAGATTGAAACTACTGAGTGGTGAAACTACTGGTGAAAGTACTGCCTCTTTAATTGGTGAAACTACTAGGTCTTTACTTATTTTTATCATTTTAACACTGAGCTACGGAATTTTCCCTGTTAAATACAACTCAAACTTAAAATATTCATTTATTACCCACAATACACAAGCCCAACGCAATCTGACTGCTGTCCAGTGACAACATGGCTTCAAATAATTAAAAAAAAGAATGACCTGAATTGTAAGAAATCCTAACAATAACACACACTTTTTCATGAGTCACTTACCTCACAGAGAATCTTCATAACACGAACTACAGCAATTAAAACAAGCAGCAACTACGACCAGCTAAATAAAAATATTCTAACTACTATAAACTCTAACTACTAGGAGGTCTATGGTTAGCATAAAGAAGATTTTGTTGAAGAGGAAACAATGTATTTAGAAGATTTTGTCTTATTCATGTGACATCCAGTTCCAAAATTATATAGCTGTCAATAATTCCACTAACCAAACATTACCAACTATATCCATCCTCATTTTACAATGCAAGTCCTACAAACACTGAGTCTCCACTAAGACATCATGTCCAAACACTCCTCTGTTCGTTCGCTAACTGCTAGACCGTCCAACCACAGAATTTTTTGCCGAGGGCGCAGAGCGCTGTCAGCGATTAGTACAGTCTATAGCGCTACCAACATAGAAACAGGCTACTTACAAGATGAAGCATTTGAGTAGCTTCATTGCTATTAAAACATCACGATACTTCACTTTATCGATGCTATTCCATTTTGTTGTGGCTCCTCCAGCAGCGTGCTACGGTGCTGTGGCACGTGGATTTTAAAGTCTACCAACACCCCCAATCAAAAAAAATAAATAAATAAAAATAGTGATATAACTTTATTATCGACGTAATAATCAAAACTTCATGACTACTCCCATTATAGCAGTACAATTATTTTGCAGTCTATCGCTGAAAATGTTTTTCCATACTTGCACAATAGCGTTTCGAGAAAAAAGAAACCATCTTTATCAAAAAAGTTGCGAATTCCATGAGCTGCGGCTTCCGTAGATAAGGTCGCTCACCCAAGCTCGACACGGAATTTGCCGTTGCGATTCTTCGTGGAGGAATAAATTATCATCACCGATATCTCGCCAATAAGTTGAGGACAGGCAAGTTTCTCATGAGTAGACTTTGCGCCAATGACGTGGATAGTTTCCAAATCTCTCTGGCGTGTCTCATGCAGTGAGGGTATACATTACTGGCGGTTGTCTGAAAGCCGGATGGGGCATTAAGCACCACCGTCTCCTCGATATTATCGATACTATTCGAAAGGAGTAGGCTATTTGCTGGCACCGCGTTTCATCCCCTCACTTCTCTCATCATCTTACAAATATAACAACACCATGAGGCGCTATATACATACGCATTACAGTCACCAATACTGAACACCTACACTTAACACAAAATATTCACTCATATAGTGGAAATTAGCCATTGTGAGCGGAGTAAAAACACCCTTATCGATTACGTGACTGAGCAATCCTTCGGTGTCTTTGGGACAACATTGACATACACCTCCCTCTGTTTTTCCCCCTGAACAAGCGTGCAAGACTCTCGTACTGTCCAAGCTGCCCGCTCATGCTTCACGCTCCTACATTCATTCAGTCTCATCCTGTACTCAGGTCAAAGTGATGCTTCCCATAATACCTTCAATGAATCGAAGTGGGCAGCTGATTCTGTGTGTTCGCTCCACTTTGTACCACTTTGCTAAGGCAGGAAATTTAATGGGCGTTATTGCGACATAACAGATTCAATTTAATATAAATAAATTGGCCAAGTGTGCGTACCACTCGCACGCTGACGGTTTCGAGATATATATAATCCATGCTGGAAATCAAAAATTTCGATTTTTGCCTGTTTTCGATATAGATCCCGGCTAGTTATCGGCCCTGGAAATTTCAAGACCATATTAGAACCTCTACAGAAGTTCCTCAGACTAGCCTCGACATACAAAAAGAAGCGAGCAGGGGATTTCAGTTTACAGTTGTAGATATCAAAGATTTAATAAAATTTTTCTTTATTTGTTTATTTACTAAAATATGACTACAACTTTCATGTTATGTTAGCATGTAGTACTGTTCGTCTGTTATGCTTTTGACGGATGATGAATGCAATGTATGTTCTAGCTGCAGAATTATATGATATTCTTATAGTTCAACAATTTTCAGATTTTTTACTTTGCTTGTACTGTTAAACCTTGCCTCTTGCCAAATTCCATCATTCTACGTCAACGGGAAGTAGTCATGAGGTTCACCGATGACACTGTAATTCCGTCAGAGGCGACAATGACTTGGAAGTGCAGTTGAATGGAATGGACAGTGTCTTGAAACGAGGTTATAACATGAACATCAACAACAGGAAAATAAGAATAATGGAAAGCAGTCTAATTAAACCAGGTGATGCTGAGAGAATTAGATTAGCAAAGGAGACCCTGAAAGTGATATACGAGTTCCGTTATTTGGGCAGCAAAATAACTAATGAGGGACGAAGTAGAGAGGATATAAAATGTAGACTGGCAATGGCTGGAAAAGCGTCTCTGAACAAGACAAATTTGTTTATATCGCTTATAGATTTAAGTGTGAAGAACTCTTTTCTGAAAGTTGTTGCATGAATATGGACGATAAACTGTTTGGGGAAAAAAAGGATAGAAGCTTTTGAAACGTGGTACTACAGAATAATGCTGAAGATTAGATAGGTAGATCACGTAACTAATGAGGAGGTACTGAATAAGGAAGAAAAGAAATTAGTGACACAACCTGACTAAGAGAAGGGACAGGCTGATGGATAGGGTGATATGACACATTCTGAGACAACAAGGGATCACGAATTTAGTACTGGAGGGAAATATTAGGAAGGGGGGGGGGGTGTAAAAGTCGTATAGGGAGGCCAACAGATTAATACAGTAAGTAGATCCAGGGAGATGTAGGTTGCAGTAGTTATTCGGAGATGAAGGGGCTTGCACAGGATAGAACAGCATAGAGAGCTGCATTAAACCAGTCTTAGGACTAAATGAAGATGACAAATCGACTCTATTTAGTTTGTGTCATTAATGGTTTCCATGTTCTCTGATGACGCGATGGCAATGGAAACTAGAAACTTCTTTTTCTTTTAATAAAACGTAAAATATAGTGAACATAAAATATAGTACGTGACAGAATTAAAGGATCACTTTTGCGAAATCTCATAATTTTCTCCCATTGCGTGTGAATTTGAAATTTGGCTCGAAGCTGGCTACAACCTTCCGCTTTAAGGATGCGAAAGCGCGGCACACTTTGACGTTAACCTCGAGCTCCACGACGCTCTTCACAACTAGGTGTCGACACATGCGAAAAAGAAAAAAAGTCTGGCTCCAAAGTCCATGTGACATGTAAAATGGTTTAATGATATCACGTTGCACCAAATTTCAGCGCAGTTCTGCCTAATGCCACCGTGGACCAGTCACAGGATGGGAAAGTCGTCACACCTCTGTTACCCACATTTCACCCCGTTCCTTGGTGCCTCTGCCGTGGATATCAGATCCGCGACACCGAGCGTCGAATTCACGCGGTTTTCTTGTGAGTACCGAGTAAAACATTTCAGACACACACTTCTGCTCCGAATCGCTATGAAAAGGGCTCAAGGTATGGTATAAATGGCGTCAATGAAACCACCCGTTTGCTTGAGACGTTGACCCCCACACATTTCGAAGTGCGCAGTGCGATTTCCAGGACTATGTTTTTGACATTCTTTGACACTTGTTGACGCTCCTGAACGATTCAGTCCTTCTCTATGGACATCACGGGGCTAAAGTCCAGTTGAACGTGATCTCATCCATTGGAGTGCATCGCGATCGCATTTTTGCTCTTGCGCCCAGTGTGTAACCGCTAGGGAACTTTAAAAACAATTCGATTGAATTTGAACGTGATCCGACGCAGCATAAGTTGCCTAAGCTTTTCAGTGCTCCTGTTTCACGTCCTCCTGTGGCGTGTTCAGGGAGGAGTGCGACGATGACATGTGTGGATAAACCGGGAAAGGGTCCTTTTAAGAATCCCCAGACCCGCCCAGATAGGCAAAACCCTCGATGGCCCCCACCTACATTTAGCGAGAAATTTAAAAACTTCCCTTTACTGAGGAAACTGTAAAGTAGTCCTAGGCGCGTGCAGACAGGAGTTGTGTCAGCTGGTTGCTAACCTGGGACTACTTTGCAGATTAATTTCGGCATATACGTCCTTCTTAAGTAGAAGGAGAAGAGCAACAGCTGCAATTTCATTGTCAACTTATTGACAACCGGTTTCGACTGCACACTTCGTAATCATCAGACTCTCTAAATATAGAGTGACTGAATTTTCCCAGAAACCATCAGTCAGAAAGTCCCACGTGAAAATTACCGGTATCCTCATTAGCCCTTGTAATAAACAACCAAACACTTTGCAGATTTTCTCGAATTCGACGCAGTTCATGTTTAACCATTCTTTCGATTTCGAATACAACAAGCAAGGATAGAACAAGAAAACCGCCATCGTTTCTTAGGAGGGTATATACTTGCTTTTGCATGAAGTGGCTTGACAGCAGCCGTAGTAAAACTTAATTATAGGCGGGCCATTATTTGAACTAAGCTCCTCGTGAATACCAGTTTAACGCATGTCACTGCACGAGCTAGCTCGCTGTTACAGCTTTTATCTAAATACGTCTTACAGGTGTCCAGTGAACGTTTTCAGTCGCATCAGTATGAACCGGTCCCTTCTGGACTATAACTGGGGCTAGCGCAGTGGTTAATACAACCATCTGGAAGAATAGAGCTTTAAGTGCCCGTCCAACCGTTCTTATTTTTTGTTTTCCGTGGTTTTCCTAGGAAAATTTCGGTGTAGTTCACATATGATTTGTGCTCTGTTGTCTACAGGACTTCCAATCCTGATTTTCACTCTTCATCTAATTTCGTCAAGAACCACGTAACTACCGGGTGATCAAAAAGTCAGTATAAATTTGAAAACTGAATAAATCACGGAATAATGTAGATAGAGAGGTACAAATTGACACACATGCTTGGTTGACATGGGGTTTTATTAGAACCAAAAAAAAAAACTTTAAAAGATGTCCGACAGATGGTGCTTCGTCTGATCAGAAAAGCAATAATTAGCATAACAAAGGAAGACAAAGCAAAGATGATGTTCTTTAAGGAAATGCTCAATATGTCCACCATCATTCATCAACAATAGCTGTAGTCGAGGGGCCGGCCGGTGTGGCCGAGCGGTTCTAGGCGCTTCAGTCCGGAACCACGCGACTGCTACGGTCGCAGGTTCGAATCAATCCTCGGGCATGGATGTCTGGGATTCCCTTAGGTTAGTTAGGTTTAATTAGTTCTAAGTTCTAGGGGAGTGATGACCTCAAATGTTAAGTCCCATAGTGCTCAGAGCCATTTGAACCATTTTTTTTTTTTTTTTTTTTTTTGTAGTCGAGGAATAATGTTGTGAAGAGCACTGTAAAGCATGTCCGGAGTTATGGTGAGGCAATGGCGTAGGATGTTGTCTTTCAGCATCCCTAGAGATGTCGGTCGATCACGATACACTTGCGCCTTCAGGTAACCCCAAAGCCAATAATCGCACGGACTGAGGTCTGGGGACCTGGGAGGCCGAGCATGACGAAAGTGCCGGATGAGCACACGATCATCACCAAACGACACGCGCAAGAGATCTTTCACGCGTCTAGCAATACCTTTTTTTTTCTAATAAAACCCCATGTGCCCATGTCATTCCAAGCATGTGTGTCAATTTTTACCTCTCTATCTACATTATGCCGTGGTTTATTAAGTTTTCAAATTTATACTGACTTTTTGATGACCCGGTATAACAGAGAAGTGGATGGCGTTACTTGGTAACGGGACAGTCAGGATGTACACAGTGTCCCACATGGACCACAGGCACGTGTTGCACTAGATACCGGTCGGTTAGCCCCTAACTAAGCGTAGGGCGGAAAGAATCGGTGCCGCGCCTGGCGCGCTGCCATGATACACATAGGCGGCCTCTCCCCGGCTCAGCGATTCCGCTGCACCCACACACCGGCTGCATGTGGCCTCTGCGGGGGCAGCGGCCATTCTTAACGCGGGACACTTGTAGAGCGCACGCCCCCACTTCTTGTGTCAGAAGGCGCCGCGAAACGCTTCCTGCTCCGCAGACTTTTCTCCCGGAGAGACATTTCACTCTGATGTAGGCACACCGATATACTGCGCATGCCGTCATTGCACGACTCACTCATTTGCTTGCAGACAATGTAGTACCCCAGTTGCACGGTATTTCTGAAATATTTTCTAACTTAACCATACGAGATAAAACGTCGCCGCCGCGAAAAGTAGTGGTTCCATTTTCGAGACCCGCCTTAGGCATGTACGTGCGTTTTAAGTGTGCCGGCAATACTTTGACTCCTGAATAAACCATGAACCAAAATATTGTGACGACTGCATATTGCGGGTGTCTTTCTTTAAGCTGGAAAGCGAGTTAAGTAACTAATCTTTCCTTTGACTCCTTCCTCAATGGTTTCACCTAATTATGTGAACTGAGAAGCCCCCTCGAGTTTCCTTCATTTGTTTTTTAGAATTTTGGGTGCTACTCGTGTATTCCGTTTTCTCTATTGATATTTGGAGCTCTATTCTTTCGTCTTCATTCTTTAAAAGAATTTGCTGTTTGAATTTCCTGATAATAACAATAGATATAGTAATGAATAAATTGAGTCTAAAAATATGCTAGAATTACAAAATTTACTCCATTTGTCGCTATATACACTCCTGGAAATGGAAAAAAGAACACATTGACACCGGTGTGTCAGACCCACCAAACTTGCTCCGGACACTGCGAGAGGGCTGTACAAGCAATGATCACACGCACGGCACAGCGGACACACCAGGAACCGCGGTGTTGGCCGTCGAATGGCGCTAGCTGCGCAGCATTTGTGCACCGCCGCCGTCAGTGTCAGCCAGTTTACCGTGGCATACGGAGCTCCATCGCAGTCTTTAACACTGGTAGCATGCCGCGACAGCGTGGACGTGAACCGTATGCGCAGTTGACGGACTTTGAGCGAGGGCGTATAGTGGGCATGCGGGACGCCGGGTGGACGTACCGCCGAATTGCTCAACACGTGGGGCGTGAGGTCTCCACAGTACATCGATGTTGTCGCCAGTGGTCGGCGGAAGGTGCACGTGCCCGTCGACCTGGGACCGGACCGCAGCGACGCACTATGCACGCCAAGACCGTAGGATCCTACGCAGTGCCGTAGGGGACCGCACCGCCACTTCCCAGCAAATTAGGGACACTGTTGCTCCTGGGGTATCGGCGAGGACCATTCGCAACCGTCTCCATGAAGCTGGGCTACGGTCCCGCACACCGTTAGGCCGTCTTCCGCTCACGCCCCAACATCGTGCAGCCCGCCTCCAGTGGTGTCGCGACAGGCGTGAATGGAGGGACGAATGGAGACGTGTCGTCTTCAGCGATGAGAGTCGCTTCTGCCTTGGTGCCAATGATGGTCGTATGCGTGTTTGGCGCCGTGCAGGTGAGCGCCACAATCAGGACTGCATACGACCGAGGCACACAGGGCCAACACCCGGCATCATGGTGTGGGGAGCGATCTCCTACACTGGCCGTACACCACTGGTGATCGTCGAGGGGACACTGAATAGTGCACGGTACATTCAAACCGTCATCGAACCCATCGTTCTACCATTCCTAGACCGGCAAGGGAACTTGCTGTTCCAACAGGACAATGCACGTCCGCATGTATCCCGTGCCAACCAACGTGCTCTAGAAGGTGTAAGTCAACTGCCCTGGCCAGCAAGATCTCCGGATCTGTCCCCCATTGAGCATGTTTGGGACTGGATGAAGCGTCGTCTCACGCGGTCTGCACGTCCAGCACGAACGTTGGTCCAACTGAGGCGCCAGGTGGAAATGGCATGGCAAGCCGTTCCACAGGACTACATCCAGCATCTCTACGATCGTCTCCATGGGAGAATAGCAGCCTGCATTGCTGCGAATGGTGGATATACACTGTACTAGTGCCGACATTGTGCATGCTCTGTTGCCTGTGTCTATGTGCCTGTGGTTCTGTCAGTGTGATCATGTGATGTATCTGACCCCAGGAATGTGTCAATAAAGTTTCCCCTTCCTGGGACAATGAATTCACGGTGTTCTTATTTCAATTTCCAGGAGTGTATAATGTCATGTGACTAGGGCCTCCCGTCGGGTAGACCTTTCGCCTGGTGCAAGTCTTTCGATTTGAACCACTTCGGCGACTTGCGCATTGATGAGGATGAAATAATGATGATTAGGACAACACAACACCCAGTCCCTGAGCGGAGAAAATCTCCGACCCAGCCGGGAATCGAACCCGGGCCCTTAGGATTGGCATTCTGTCAGGCTGACCACTTTTTTTTTTAGCATTTTGTTCATTGTTGATCGTTTTATTTGGTCGTTGCGGACGTCACAAGACATCCTGTTCAAGTTCGGTGGTTGATCCTTCCACTCAGCCACTCAGTTTTTTTATTACAGAGGCCAACCGGTTCTCTGGCCGAACACACTGAGCTACCGTGCGGCTGTTTTTTTTTCTTTTCTTTTTTTTAAAAAAAATTCTCATTTTGTTCGCTCTTTGTTCGTTGCATCTGCTCGGGGCGGACGTCGTAAGACATCCATTGAAGTTCGTTGTTGATCGATGAACTCAGTTTTTTTTTTTTTTTTTATTACAGAGGGCACGTAACCCTCTGACCGAACACGCTGAGCTTCCGTGTTGGCTGACCACTCAGCTACTGGGGGCAGACATTTGTCGCTCATAGAACATCAAGACAATATTTGAGTTCAGCTCGTGTGCTGGTCAGCACTGCAGCATCAACAGTTCTGACCGCTTCTCTGATCCGTGCACGAAAGGTGGCAATCTCACTGACAGGTGTCGTGTAAGCGATCCTTGACGTAACGCCGCAAAGAGAATTCTAATGGTGTGACGTCGTGAAAGCACGTGGGCTATGTGATGGGATCATTACGACACTACTATCTCTCGGGGAATGTTTCATTCACCACATCTCACACGCTCAGACTCCAATGTCGAGGGCGCACCATAAGGTTGCAAGATGATAGACGTCTGTAGCTCTTCGATCTGTCGTAGCAGGAACATTTCTTGTTATTGTTTTCTCTACGAAGAGAAATGGACCTATCAGCATATCGTGCACCAGACCACATCAAACATTAAGCTTCGGGATATCTCGTTTGTCGTCACGTGTGATGTGTGGGTTTTCGGAGGCCTGAATCCTATTGCTGTGGTGACTGACAAGTCCAGATATGAGGCTGGCCGCGGTGGCCGAGCGGCTCTAGGCGCTTCAGTCAGGAACCGCAAGACCGCTACGGTCGCAGATTCGACTTCTGCCTCGGGCATGGATGTATGTGATGTCCTTAGGTTAGTTAAGTTTAAGTAGTTCTAAGTTCTAGGGGACTGCTGACCTTAGACGTTAAGTCCCATATTACTCAAAGCCATTTGAACCATTTTTGAAGACCAGACATGTGGAACGTATTTCATCTAAAAAGAGACACTTTTTCAGGTGTCGCTGAACAATGTCAACTTCTAAGGAGCCCAGCATGTAACATTTGAGTGTACACCGCAGAGGACGATCGTTTGGCTTCAATGTTTGTATCATTTGCACTTTGACCGCAGAAAGGCGAAACTGCTTACGTAACACTTTATGAATAGTTGATCTTACTTCCTGCAGTTACCGTGATACACTGCTGATTGACTTCCAGGGCCTGCGTTGAGATTCAACTTGCACTCTGTCAACATGTGCTTGAAACTGGAGGAGGGGGGAGGGGAAGCGGCGGCGTCCACTGCGGGGAAGGTCTGTGACACTCGCTGTCCCTTTACAGTTTTTGAACCACTTCATTTTGCTTGTTTTACTGACGTCGAAAATTATGCAGTTCGTTGTAACAGACTCGATTCTGCACACTAGTTGACACATTGCGTCTTCTCCCACTCCGTCACCAGTTTGATCCGGCTAAATGGCTCTGAGCACTATTGGACTTAACATCTGAGGTCATCAGTCCCCTAGAATTTAGAACTACTTAAACCTAACTAACCTAAGGACATCACACACATCCATGCCCAAGGCAGGATTCGAACCTGCGACCGTAGCGGTCGCGCGGCTCCAGACTGTAGTGCCTAGAACTGCTCGGTCATGCTAATAGCTACGGAATATTGTACATTACGACAAGTATTTGCTTTACATTAAGTTGCAAAAAAATCGAACTTTAAACACGAAAGTAACTTCTGAGGTTGTCTTCTAAACTTTGCGTCAGTATTAAAGGCATTAACAATGGAACATTCCATTAGTAACAGTTTTCTGCGTTTTAGGCGCGGATCCAACAGGACATTTGCTGTAACAGAGATAAGCATACATCCTATGTAGCTTCCTAGTGTTCTGGCAGAAAACGGGACACTCATCTCTTCCTCTCTCAAACTGTTGAACGAATGTCCAATTCTGTCATTGGAGGCGACTCGCGAATTGTGCGAACTTCATTCCTACACATTAAGGCCGCTGGCCGGAACGTTAAACGTGCACATTTCCACGCCATTCATCGCACAGAGCGATCACAAGGCGTCGCCTATTAAGAAACGGGCGCGACCCTTCCGCAGCACAGCCAGTGAGCAGACTAAGTGCGGTTCTGTGTTCTTGTTATGCTCCAGTAGCCATTCGGAGTAGGCACCAGATTGCCTCGTGCCGGAACTAGGCAGCAGCTTTCCCATGTCGGCTTCGACAGGAGCGTCAAATACGTCATACGCACTGGACGGGTGTGGTTACATTAAATACAAGAAAAAGTAGTGCGAGCATGAGGTCATCTTTTTATCGATACGAAACACAACAAGGAATCAACCCATCTCGAAACAGCCCGTCATAACGACAACTGCCTCGTTTGACTTCAGAAATGTATGACAAAGAGATTTGTGCTGTATTACTTCTGTGTTTTAACCCTGTCCAACAAGCTGCTGGAAGTACAATAGAGAGCGGTGCTCCAGAGGCCTACGGACCAGCACCAGAATGAACACTCGTAATATCAAGTAATTAAAATACCAGGACGAGTTTAGCGTAGAGGCTTTTGGTAATACAAATTCATTTAGTTCGTCACTCTGTGAGAGATGTCACGAATGGAAAGTGTGGGAGTAATATTTTCTTTTATTATACTTGTCAACACTGAGGTGACAAAAGTCATGGGATACCTCCTAAAAGCTTATCGGACCTGCTTTTGGCCTGCGTTATGTAACATCTCGAAGTGGCATGGATTCACTTGGACTCAAAAAGTCGTTGGAAGTCCCCTGCACAAATATTGAACAATGTTGCCTTTATACCCCTCCATTACTGCGAAATTATTGCCGGCGCAGCATTTTGTGCACGAACTGACCTCTGTTATGTCCCAGAAATCGTCGGTGGCATTAATGGCGGGCGATCTGGGTGGCCAAATCATTCGTTCAAAATGTCCAGAATGTCCTTCAAACCAATCGCGAACAATTGTGGCCTGGTGACAGGTCGCATTGTCATCCATACAAATACCACAGTTGTTTGCGAACAGCAAGTCCATGAATGGCCGCAAATGGTCTCCAGGTAGCCGAACATAACCATTTCTAGTCAGTGAGCGTTCACTTGGACCAGAGGACACAGTCTGTTCCCTGTAAAAACAGCCTACACCATTCTGGAGCCACTACCAGCTTGCACAGTGGCTTCATCTACATCTACATCTACCCCGCAAGCCACCCAACGGTGTGTGGTGGAGGGCACTTTACGTGCCACTGTCATTACCTCCCTTTCCTGTTCCAGTCGCGTATGGTCAGCGGGAAGAACGACTGCCGGAAAGCCTCCGTGCGCGCTCGAATATGTCTAATTTTACATTCGCGATCTCCTCGGGAGGTATAAGTAGGGGGAAGCAATATATTCGATACCTCATCCAGAAACGCACCCTCTCGAAACCTGGACAGCAAGCTACACCGCGGTGCAGAGCGCCTCTCTTGCAGAGTCTGCCACTGGAGTTTGCTAAACATCTCCGTAACGCTATCACGCTTACCAAATAATCTGTGACGAAACGCGCCGCCCTTCTTTGGATCTTCTCTATCTCCTCCGTCAACCCGACCTGGTACGGATCCACACTGATGAGCAATAGTCAAGTATAGGTCGAACGAGTGTTTTGTAAGCCACCTCCTTTGTTGATGGACTACATTTTCTAAGGACTCTCCCAATGAATCCCAACCTGGCACCCACCTTACCAACAATTAATTTTATATGATCATTCCACTTCAGATCGTTCCGTACGCATACTCCCAGATATTTTACAGAGGTAACTGCTACCAATGTTTGTTCCGCTATCATATAATCATACAATAAAGGATCCTTCTTTCTATGTATTCGCAATACATTACATTTGTCTATGGTAAGGGTCAGTTAGCTTGTGGACAGCTTTGCTCCATGGCTTCGTGGGGTCTCTGTCTGATAGAACGAAGTCCAAATATGAAGACAGTATGAAGAAATTCGAAGAAGTAAAGAGAAAACTAACAACAGAAAGAGATCGTCACGTAACCGGTGTCCTGTGTTCGTGTTGCTCACATTTGACTAAAAATGCCGATAATAACAAGCTCGTTATTCTGGACAAGGATTCTGTGCTCCAGAAAATAACTCCTACAAGAATAATGTATGTATCACTAGCTACGAAAAGCCAAGGGAAACATATTGTCACAAAAGTAGTACAGGTTCAAAAGGTTCAAACGGCTCTGAGCACTATGGGACTTAACATCTGAGGTCATCAGTCCCCTAGAACTTAGAACTACTTAAACCTAACTAACCTAAGGACATCACACACATCCATGCCCGAGGCAGGATTCGAACCCGCGACGTAGCGGTCGCGTGGTTCCAGACTGTAGCGCCTAGAACCGCTCGGCCACCCCGGCCGGCCGTACTACAGGTGCTGACTGCAGTATTAATAACGACGATAACGAGCACTTTTTCTAAACAATGGAAAACTAAATAGCCGACTAAAGACAGAGGTAGGTAAAACGAAAATTCATGAGTAAATAGATGCAATGTGCTGTTTTTGGCTGACAGTAACGGCAGGAAGGTCACTGTGGACCACAGCAAGAACATAATGTTCACGGATTTCAAAACGTTTAAGGCTTCAAAGACAACCACCTGGCTTATATATTCCTATATAATTACGTCATAAACCATGAAGATGAATCTGTAACCGAATTCAAAGTACACTTACCCCAAAAAAGAGAGAAAACTGTCAGAAGCAACTAGAAAAAGGATAAATTTGTCATAATCGTACACTTTTTATAAATATAAGGATGTTGAAACAGAGACACACCACACAATTATTTTTTAAAGTAAATTTCGAGTTTATATAGATGCTTAGCTTAGTTCCTGTTGAATACTACCTTGAAGTCAAATATCTGGGTTCTAGGAAGCCCTTTCTTCTCGGATCGATAGACAACATTCAAACGAATAGTATTAATGAGTTTTATTACGATAGAAACAAAGACAATACTTAACTTTTACAACAGCACAGAAGGGTCGCAAGCAAATGGCGACATGCGGATAAGAAATCTCTTCAGTATATATACAATTCCTAAGTCGCTGGTCTTGAAATGCCTAATCTTGAAACTTCCTGGCAGATTAGAACTGTGTGGCGGACCGAGACTCGAACTCGGGACCTTTGCCTTTCGCGGGCAAGTGCTCTACCAACTGAGCTACCCAAGAACGACTCACGCTCCGTCCTCACAGCTTTACTTCTGCGAGTCTCTCGTCTCCTACCTTCCAAACTTTACAAACGGTTCAAATGGCTCTGAGCACTATGCGACTTAACTTCTGAGGTCATCAGTCGTCTAGAACTTAGAACTAATTAAACCTAACTAACCTAAGGACATCACAAACATCCATGCCCGAGGTAGGATTCGAACCTGCGACCGTAGCGGTCACGCGGTTCCAGACTGAAGCGCCTAGAACCGCACGGCCACACCGGCCGGCCCAAACTTTACTGAAGCTATCCTGCGAACCTTGCAGAACTAGCACTCCTGAAAGAAAGGATATTGCGGAGACATGGCTTAGCCACAGCCTAGGGTAGAGCACTTGCCCGCGAAAGGCAAAGGTCCCGAGTTCGAGTCTCGGTCCGGCACGCGGTTTTAATCTGCCAGGAAGTTTCATATCAGCGCACACTCCACTGCAGAGTGAAAATCTCATTCTGCCTAATCTTGATGCTGCTGTAGAAGTGGGCCCCTGCCGTCGCGTTGTCGTCGTGCGGTGGGGCCGGTCAGCGTGCAGTTTGCTGATTTCTTCAGAGTCCTCTCTGCTCTCTCGTTTCCGACTGGCGTGCCAGTGCTTGACTTTACGACCCCCCCACCCCCCACCCCTTGCAATGCGACTGGCCGTCGGCGTATATGGAGCTCGACAACGGTAGGAGAGGAATGTCTGTGGATGCTCTGCGGGACTGGAAGCTGTGGCTGCGGGGCAGGTCAGGCTGCCATTCGTACCCCGACTCCCGGCCTTCGCTCTGGCGGAAACGTCCCCCGGAAAACGACCAGAAGGGTACGCGTCCACCTCTTGCGAACAATAGCAAAATGTAGAAGGCATCGGCTGCTGCGGCGTGGGCGGTCCCCGCTCCATCGTTAGGACCAGAGGAGGCGGAGGAGGCGAAAGCTCCTTCTCCATGGTGTCGTCCCGCGGTGTCTTGATAACTCCCTCTGGCGGCTGCTGGACCGCGCTGTCCTCGGGATCCGTGATTCTGGGGGAAGATACATAGAAGGATCACCATGTACGTGACAGTGGCGAAGTTGATTGTGATGCCAGCGCTGCAATCCGTCTGGGTCTGAAATGAGATACACGCACGCCCCAAATCGACGAAGAATCTCGCCTCCCACCCACCGTCTGTTGCCGCTAAAAACCCTATAAAACATAATATCATGCAGCGTGAAGCGATTCTTGTGGCCTTCCTCCGGCGCCGGATGCTGAGGAAGGTGGAGCAGGTGGAGTAGTTGGCGACGGCCGTGAAGCAATTCCACCGGCGATTGTCCACCTCGTGGATTCGAAAGATAGGAGGCAAGAAACAGTTGCAATGCTTGAACCATGGTGCGTGCGGTGCGAAATTTCGCCATCCGCTGTTTGAAGGTTCTGTCAAAACTGTTCGCTTTGCCGTCGGACTGTGGATGGAACGGTACACTAGTAAGATGTTGTATTTCATAGCGTTCACAGAATGTTTCAAATTCATTTAACGTAGACTGAAGGCCGTTGTCCGACATTGTAACTTCAGGCAAACCTTCGAGGCAAAAAAATAGAGGACAACACCCGAATTGGGCTACGTGACGTTGTCGATTTCATCGGCACAGTAAAAGGAAACTTGCTACATGCGTCTACCACTATCAATCAACGAATGTTCCAAAAAGGTCCCACAAAATCTATGTGCGCACGTTGCCATAGTGATTGCGACTTAGGCCAATCAGAGAATTTTTGTGGCGGAGCGGACAGATTTTCCGCACATGCGTGACACTGTGATGTCATCTGTTCTGCTTGGGCGTCCATACCCTGCCACGTACAGTGTCGATGTGCTAACTGTTTCGTACGAACAATCCCCTAGTGTCCTTGCTGAAGTAACTGCAACACTTCCTTATGCAAAGCTTTGAGGATCAACACACGTGACTGTCCACTGTCATTCTGAACAAGAATCACACCTTCCTATATAGCGAGGTTATGCCGACGTGCAAAGAATCGGCGCACTACAGAGTTATTTATGCTATGCAATGAGCAAGGCCAAAATATACGACTGTATTTTAGCAAAATGTTCATATCTGAAGCAGCTTCCGTGGCCTGTGCAATTTTCCTATAGTTCAAAGGAAATGATTAAAGCAATTCAGAATACCGAGCATCGATGTGACAACAAGATACAGCAGGAGCGTCAAAGCTCAGGGCCAATCGGAAAACGTGAAAGTCTGTCCGCATTAGCATGTTGAGTTGTCGGACAATACGCAATCTCGTACTCGTATTGAGACGACAACAGAGCCCATCGTTTCAGTTTTTGGGCAGTTCGTACAGGAACCGGCTTCATCGGATGAAACAAGGACTGCAGTGGCTTATGATGAGTTACTAAACAGAACTTTTTGCCATACAAATAGTCGTGGAATTTGGTGACACTATACACAATAGACAATGCCTCTTTCTCTATTTCGATTAGTTACACTCAGCTTTGGGCAACACTTTTGATGCGAAAGCAATAGGCATGTCTTTGTCACCAAATCTGTTCGAAAGCACTGCACCGGTTCCGTAAGAGGAAGCGTCAACTTGTAACACAATTGGCTTGTCAGGATCAAAGTGAACCAACCATCGATCACTGAGCAATGCATCTTTAAGTTTTTGAAAAGCTTCTTGGCACTCATCTGTCCAAACAAAGGGGTCGTTCTTGCAACGCAAGTGATTCAATGAAGCTGCAATTTGAGCAGCGTTCGGTATGAACCGAATATAATAGTTCATTTTTCGTAAAACTGACTGCAGTTCTGCGACATTGCGAGGAACTGGCAGGCCTCGGATGGCTAACAAATGTGACTGAAGAGGATGTACGAATACAATAGTTCATTTTTCGTAAAACTGACTGCAGTTCTGTGACATTGCGAGGAACTGGCAGGCCTCGGATGGCTAACAAATGTGACTGAAGTGGATGTACACCTGTTTATGACATGACCAAGATACTGCAACTCAGGTTTTAAAAAATCACACTTGTCTAGCCTACACTTTAGTCCTGCATCAGATAACACACGAAATAAAGACACAAATCTGCAATGTGTTCTTCAGGTGTACGAGCTGCTACGACAGTATCATACAAATAGTTTGAACAGTTTGGTACTTGAACAGTCAGCAGTTCCAAATACCATTGGAAAATGGCGGGTGCGGAAGCACTGCCAAAAGGCAAACGCAAATATTTAAAGAAGCCCAAATGAGTGTTCACAGCATATTGTCTTCATCTAGTGTTATTTGAAGACATGCGCCGCGCAATCAATTTTTGAAAAGTAGCGACCAGCGCCTAATCTGCCCATGAGGCAGAGGCGTGGCAATGGATAAGTATCAATCACAGTTTGTGGGTTGACTGTAGCCGAGAAGTCAACACAGAGATGAATGTGACCTGAAGGCTGGTTGGTTGGTTTAAAAGAGGCGGGAAGGGACAAACTGCTAGGTCATCGGTCACTTGTTCCGAATAAAACAAAGACACAAGGGTGAGAATAAAACAAGTGAGACTGACAACACAAAACGGAGAGAAAAGAAAAACCACAAGAACGACGGAAGGGTAACAAACACTTAAATGGAAAAAAGGGGACAAGAAAACCACAGAAACGCAAGAAACAGATAGACAAGATTAAAACGACAAAACTGATTACCAAGGCTGGCTGACCGTGAGAATAAAAAGGAGAAGCCTGCTACTCTGCAATACATTAAAACCTCCAGCCTAAAAACTCTAGGGTGGAGGACCCAGCGGGACAAAGGACATGCGCTGAAACTTACATCAAATGATAAAACCCACCCTCACGAATAAAACATAAAACTAAATCAGCCGATGAGGTATTGTCAGATAAAATTAGCGGCAACGAGTCCGGTAACCGAAGATTTCGTCGCAGGGCATTCAAAATTGGACAGTGCAACAGAATATAGGCCACTGTAACCGGGCGCCGCATCAACACTGGGGCGGGTCTTCAGGCGCAGGAGGTAGCCGTGGGTCGCCAAGCGTGGCCAATGAGGAGCCGGCAGAGAAGCACAAGAGTCCCTGCGATAAGCCCGCATGGAGGAAGGCCACACACTCGTAGTCTCCTTAATGGAACGCAGTTTGTTGGCGTACTGAAACTATGCCATTCCATCTCCCAAAGCTGAAAAATCTGGCACCGTAAAAAAGCAGGTCAGTCATTGGAACGTCGATCTCCATAAGCGGTTTCCATGTAGCATGTTTGGCCAGCCTGTCAGCGAGTTCGTTGCCAAGGATTCCGACCTGTCCTGGGGCCCACACAAACACCACAGAACGACAGGACAGTTCCAGGGCATAGATGGACTCCTGGATGGTCGTTAAGAAAGATGACGAGGGTAGCACTTGTCGATAGCTTGTAGGATGCTCAAGTAGTCAGTACACAGAAGAAATGGTTCCCCGGGGCATGAACGGATGTGCTCAGGAGCACGAAATATAACACCAGCTCGGTAGTGAAGACACTGGAACCATCGGGCAAGGAATGCTGTTCAATATGTCCTCCATGGACATACGCGAAGCCGACGTGACCATCAGCCTTCGAGCCGCCGGTGTAAACCACTTCATGGCCTCGGTACATGTCAACAATCGAGAGGAAGTGACAGCAGAGAGCCACGAGGTGAACTGAGTCCTTTGGGCCATGTGAAAGGTCCAGGCGAAGCCGCGGCCTGAGTGTCCACCAAGGAGGTGTACGCGAATGGACCTCGAGTATAAGTGGTAAAGGCAAGTTCAGATAGGAGGGATCGGACGCGAACTGCAACTCTAAGCCCTGACCTGGGCCGCCGATCCTGGAGATGAATTGCCGTGGTTGGGAAAAGGAGACGGTAATTCGGATGCGCAGGAGAACTACGAACGTGTGCAACGTAACTGGCGAGCAGCTGTGCACGCCTGACCTGCAATGGAGGGACTCCAGCCTCCGCGAGGACACTGGTCACCGGACACGTCCTAAATGCTCCCGTCGCTAGTCGAACGCCACAGTGGTGCACTGGGTGGAGTAAACGCAACGCTGAGTGCACCAGCGAACCATAAGCCAGACCCCCATAGTCAAGGCGGGATGAGCAAGGGCTCTGTAGAGCTGCAGCAGCGTAGAGCGGTCTGTACCCCAGTTGGTGTTGCTCAGGCAGCGAAGAGAATTGAGGTGCTGTCAGCACTTCCGCTTAAGCTGACGAAGGTGAGGAAGCCAAGTCAATGGGGCGTCGAAAAACAGTCCTAAAATCGATATGTCTCCATTACAGTGAGGCGATCGTCAGTAAGGTAAAGTTCTGGTTCCAGATGAACGGTACGACGCCGACAGAAGTGTATAGCACACGACTTTGCGGCCGAAAACTGAAAGCCGTGGGCCCGAGCCCATGACTGCACCTTGTGGACGGCTCCCAGTAGGCGGCGCTCAGCAACACCAGTACTGGTGGAGCAGTAGGAAATGCTGAAGAGCCGCGCCGGGTAGCCGCGCGGTCTATGGCGTCTTTTCACGGTCCGTGCGGCTTCCCCTCGTCGGAGGTTCGAGTCCTCCCTCAGGCATGGATGTGTGTGTCGTCCTTAGCGTAAGTTAGTTTAAGTTAGATTAAGTAGTGTGTAAGCTTAGGAACCGATGACCACAGCTGTTTGGTCCCATAAGACCTTACCACAAATTTCCAATTTTTCTAAATGCTGAAGTCGTCTGCATACAGAAGGGTGAGACAGACGCCCCTACAGCTGCTGCTAGACCGTTAATGGCCACTAAAAATAAAGAGACACTGAATGCAGAGCGCCGGCCGCGGTGGCCGTGCGGTTCTGGCGCTGCAGTCCGGAACCGCGGGATTGGTACGGTCGCAGGTTCGAATCCTGCCTCGGGCATGGGTGTATGTGATGTCCTTAGGTTAGTTAGGTTTAAGTAGTTCTAAGTTCTAGGGGACTTATGACCTAAGATGTTGAGTCCCATAGTGCTCAGAGCCATTTGAACCATTTTGAATGCAGAGCCATGCGGGACCCCATTCTCCTGGATGTGGGGGAAACTATGGTAGGCAACAACTTGGACACGGAAAGTAAGAAGCGACAGGAAATTCTGGATAAAAATCGGGAGCGGGCCTCGAAAACCCCACTCGTATTACGTGGCAAGGATATGATGTCGCCAGGTGGTGTCATGCGCTTTCGCAAGTCAAAAAAGACGGCAACAAGGTGTTGGCGCCTGGAAAACGCTGTTCGGATGGCAGACTCGAGGGACGCAAGATTATCAGTGGTAGAGCGACTTAGGCGGAAAGCGCCCTGGCACAGAGCCAATAGGCCGCGTGACTCCAGGACCTAACCCAACCATCGACATACCATACGTTCCAGCAGCTTACAAAGAACGTTGGTGAGGCTGATGGGCCGATAGCTATCCACGTCAAGCGGGTTTTGCCGGGTTTGAGAACTGGTATGATGGTGCTCTCCCGCCAGCGCGATGGGAAGACGCCATCGCACCAGGTCCGGTTGTAGACCACGAGGAGACGTCGCTCGTAGTCGGACGAAAGACGTTTAATCATATGACTGTGCATCCGATCTGGCCCAGGAGCTGTGACGGGGCAATGTGCAAGGGCAATGAGCAGCTCCCACTCTGTAAATGGGGCGCTCTTTAATTGCCTCAGCAACTTCCGGCGACCACCAAGGGACTGTCTTTCGCTGGGGGCACCCTAAAGAACGAGGGATCGCGTTTTCCGCCGCAGAAAATATTGTTGTAGTTACCTGCTCAACCACCACATCGATGTTACCATGTGGGGGAGATTCAGCGGTGACAGCAGACGAAGACTTCCCAGTCTGCCTTGTTTACAGTCCATATGGGCAGGTGTCCATGGGCCTGACGTGGGGGCAGTGACAGGAAGATGGGGAAGTTGTCACTACCACACAGGTCGTCATGTGTTCTCCAGTCGCTAGATGAGAGAAGTCCGTGACTGCAGACCGAGAGATCAGAGGCCGAATATGTGCCATGTGCCACAATGAAATGTGTGGGGGCACCTGTATTTAAGAGGTTGAGGTTGAATTGTGACAGTAAATTTTCGACATCTCTGCCTTCGTCAGTAAGCATGGTGCCACCCCACAAGGGGTTATGAGCAATACAGTCTCCCAAAAGTAGGAAAGGTTTAGGGAATTGATCAATCGGTGCAGCCAATGCGTTTAGGAGTACTGCACCTTCTGGAGGAAGATATACCTTGCAGACAGTTATTTCCAGCATCATCATTATCCTGACAGTCATAGCTTCAAGAGGAGTATGAAGGAGCACAGGTTCACTGCATACTGAGTTCAGGACATAGACACAAACTCCACCTATCACTCAATTACAGTCACTACAGTTCTTGTAATATCCTCTACAGCTGTCGAGGGCAGGGGTCTGCATTTCCAGGAACCAGGTTTCCTGAAGGGCAGTGCTGAAAGCAGGTGTAAAGCTTAAGAGTCGTCATAGCTCAACCAGGTGGTAGAAAAAACCGCCGCAGTCCCACTGGGAATGATGTTATCGTGAGGCTGGGAAGGCATGAAGTGCACAAGGAGGCAGGTTATGTCTCAGTGGCACCTGCTCCTAACGATTGAGTATTTGTAGCCATTTCTATGGTGTATGAGGCATCAATGAAGTCCAGGTCTGCAGGGGATACTAATATCTCCTCTGCATCCTCAGATGCAGAATTGGTGCTGGTGGGGCCACCAGAGGGTCCTGTTTCTTAGCAGACTTCTTTAGTTTGCTTGCTTCCTCGCTTCTCTTTAGGGGCTTGCTGGGAAGATTTCTCTGAAGCAGCTTCAGGCATGGGGGAAGACCATGGAGCTCTTCATCCAGCAGCTTTCCGCTTCTAGAGCCACTGACGAGTGTTTTTCTTGGCATTAGTGGAGACCCTGAGAGATGGTGGATGAGGCATCAGTGAAATCCAGGTCTGCAGGGGATACTAATGTCTCCTCTGCATCCTCAGATGCAGAATTGGTGCTGGTGGGGCCACCAGAGGGTCCTGTTTCTTAGCAGACTTCTTTAGTTTGATTGCTTCCTCGCTTCTCTTTAGGGGCTTGCTGGGAAGATTTCTCTGAAGCAGCTTCAGGCATGGGGGAAGACCATGGAGCTCTTCATCCAGCAGCTTTCCGCTTCTAGAGCCACTGACGAGTGTCTGCCTTGGCATTAGTGGAGAACCTGAGAGATGGTGGATGAGGCATCAGTGAAATCCAGGTCTGCAGGGGATGCTAATATCTCCACTGCATCCTCAGATGCAGAATTGGTGCTGTTGGGGCCACCAGAGGGTCCTGCTTCTTAGCAGACTTCTTTAGTTTGCTTGCTTCCTCACTTCTCTCTAGGGGCTTGCTGGGAAGATTTCTCTGAAGCAGCTTCAGGCATGGGGGAAGACCATGAAACTCTTCATCCAGCAGCTTTTGGTTTCTTGAGCCACTGACAAGTGTCTGTCTTGGCATTAGTGGAGACCCTGAGAGAGAGGGCCCCAAGGGACCCCTTCCACATGTGAGGAGCCAGAGGAGGTTGTTTCTTCTCCAGTGGGGGGAGGGGACTGATGTCCCTTGCATTTGGACTGGCTTTGCTCCAGAAGTAGGTGCTCTGAGAGCAACAGAGGAAAATTTGCCCTCTACCACGAAGGGGTTGGATGTATTCTGGTGGCCTGGAGGGCCCACTGTTCGTGGCCCAGAGTGAGGAACCACTGGCACTTGGGACGGCGATGGTGACATAGCTGCAGCATATGTCGACGTCAACCGAATGGGGTGTAATCTTTCAAATTTACGTTTAGCCTCTGTGTATGTCAACCAGTCCAGGGTCTTGTACTCCATGATTTTCCGCTCCTTTTGGAGTACTGGGCAGTCTGGCGAGCAGGGGAGTGGTGCACTCCACAGTTGATGCAAGTGGGAGGTGGCGCACATGGAGCATCTGAGTGCAGTGGACGTCTGCAGTCTCGACATGTGGCGCTAGAAGTGCAGCGGGAAGACATGTGCCCAAACTTCCAGCACTTAAAGCACCGCATAGGGGGAGGGACATTTGGTTTAACATCATAGCAGAAAACCATCACCTTGACCTTTTTCAGGCAATGAATCATCCTCAAAGGCCAAGATGAAAGCACAAGTATCAACCTTGTTGTCTTTGGGTCCTCTGTAAACGCGCCAGATGAAATGAACACCCTGCTGTTCTAAATTGGCGCGGAGCTCGTCGTCAGACTACAAAAGGGGATCGCAATGGAAAATGCATCAAGACTGCGCCGTTTCCGATCTTGGACAGCGCTGTCACTTCTCCAAACGTATCCTCAAAGCGTTCAACGGAAAACTGATGCTTAGTATGTAGAAAAGAGTCCCCATCTGTTCTGCTACAGACTAAAAACCTAGGCGAATATGGCTCTCTCCATTGTGTAGCACTACATTCCTCCCACGGTGTAGCGAGAGAGGGAAACGATTTAGGGTCATACCTGTCGGGATTGTACTCGATGTTGCGCTTCTTAGAGACTGCTGGTGCCATACTGTTACCAGCAAGAGATGACATAGTGTGGATCATCTGCCCTGATGCTACCCACTCCGATCAGGGGCTCTCCCCACAGGCGCCACCCAGCCACAGCAAAGGCCAACTCGTATGATGGCCCTCGCTGGGAGTCCTGATACCCCAGGAAGACAGGCATCTACTCCTTGGCATACGTGGGGCGTTTACAGCTCTGGCATCAGCAGTGCAATCCCTGTGTTATCAGGGGGCTACCACCAAATGGGTACATGATGGCCCCACCACAACTGTCTGGCTACCATGATGGATACTGGGCACAGAGAAATCCAATATTGTCATGGGGGTGAAAGAGGACAGCAGACAATGGACGAAGATCACATACCCCAGGAAGTATCCTTGCCCAAATAGTTGAATCACAGGTGGAGATGCAATGCCGTAGCAAGAGGTTCAGGAGATCGAATCTAAGGGCACTATGGATAACTCATGCAAAACCTAAGACGTCGTTCCCCATATAGCCCGAACTTCCGTAGAATTTTGAAAGTGGCAGGTCAAACTATAGAATGGGACCTGAACTTAGAGGGCCGAAAAGTGTGAGACTCCTTTTAGTCGCCTCTTACGACAGGCAGGAATACCTCGGTCCTATTCTAACCCACAGATCCGTAGGGAGACTGAAGGTTTGGGGAGCAAAACCAGTGGACTTGCCCACTAACTAGCTTGTATGGGCGGAATGGCTCCACTATCTTGTAATTCTTTAAGTTCAGCAGCGACTTTGTCCTGTAATGCAATGGGAACCGTCCTGGCCCGCCAAAATTTCGGCTGAACATTGTCTTTCGTAGTAATATGCGCAACGTATTTTTTAGCCTTACCTAAAACTTCAAAAAAGAGTGAATTACTTTCACAAGCTAGCTACACTGTACTTTGCATTGAATGCGGACGCTGACAACATATCCCTGAATTTTAAAGCCAAACGAATCAACGCCAAACATATTCTCACAATTGTGTGATTTTAGCACAGTGAACGTCACAGTGCGTGTATGCGAGCGATACATGGTCGGCAAAGTACATTTTCTAAGAACGGGAATGTCGTGTCCATTATAAGCCGTTAGGTGCTTGCTAGTTTTAGATAGACGTGGGGAGCCTAACAGTTCATTTGTGTTAACGATTGACACGTTTTCTGCTAATATGCAAATGAACAAAACTCTTGTTGGACTGGCACACCACTAAAAAAAAACTGTTTGCTTGGAAGGTTTGCTAACGCCTGCAGCAGGCTTTGCATACACTGCATTGATTACATGGGCCTTGGGACGGAATTTTTGTGAGTGGGTAGAATTCTTATGTTCGTTCCGTTGCAAAAATACGGATTGAACCCTTTCTTGCCACAAGCGTTACACTGTGCTTGTCTGGAAGGACAGTCTTGGCGTTTGTGCCGTGAATAGCACCGAGGACATGACTTAATTCTGTTTACCTGTGGAGAGCGCTGCTCACGCGGCGTGGAGAACCGTTTATGCAACATGGTGCGCGTAATCTGCCACTGCCCAATGGGCCGGTCACTAGCAAGAGACGACTCGGCCCAACATATTGGTGCATGCTCAAATTTATCGGCCGACACGGCACTTGAATCGTACTGATCTAGTATTTGCGCTACCTATTGAAATGATGGATCAGACTGTTTCAAAATCTGTTCTCGAAGTTTGACATCAGTTACACTGTACATAATCACATCTCGTAACATAACATCTGAATATAAACCACCACAAACACATTTGAATTTGCATTTCCTCGTCATATACTGCAGATCTGCAACCCACTCGCGACAAGTTTGTTCCGACCTTTCCTTGCAATTAAAGAATTAGTACCTAGATGGACACTCAGAGTGGCGTTAGGAAGCAATTTCTGAATGAGACGAAACACTGAACTTCCTACCATTGACAAAAAGTAATGGAGTTTCGCAGTACCTGGTATGTTGTGAGCAATTACGTGGGCTTCAAATTGTTGCAATCATTCGAGCCACTCAAACAGGGGGTGGGTGAGGTGGGTTGCTCATTGCGATAAACAGACATGGCAAGCAATAAAAAGAAGCACACAAGCAAAGAAAATTTCCGCAACGCCCACCTGAAAACACTGAATAGCAAAACCACTACAAGCGGTTCTGTTACAGCAAGTAAACACGCCCCTGTAAAGAAAGAGACAAAGTAAAATTAAGGCGCCAGCAAAATACAAAAAGGCGCCAGGTTCTTCTCAATATTCGTCACCAATGTTGGATCCTACCTTGACGTCCAATATGTGGGGTCTAGAAAGCCTGCCTTCTCAGATCGCTAGCCAGCATTCAAACAAACCTTATTAATGAGTTTTATTATGGAATTAACAATGACAATACTTTGACAATAACACAGAAGGGTCGCAAGCAAAGGGGGACTTGCAAATAAGAAATCTCTTTAGTATATACAATTCCTAAGTCGCTGCTCTTCAAGCACCTAATGTCGATGCTGCTGCAGAAGTGAGCCGCGACCAGTCGGGAGTGGCGCTTGAGTTCTCTTAGAATAGAGGCCGCTACCGTTGCATCGTGGTCGTGGCGAGGAGTCGGTCAGCGTGCAGTTGGCTGACGCCTTCTTCAGAGCCCCCTCTGCTCTCTCGTTTCTGACTGGCGTGCCGCCGCTTCGCCGTACACCATAACAGTTCCCTTATTTCAAATACAGTCAGAACAGGAATTTCATTCTTCTAAAATGCCACGAATTACATAATAAAATACCCCCGAGAAGGAGGCTTTGGTTTGGAGAGGAAATAGGAATAGTTCAAACCGAAATTATATTAAGACAAAAATGACAATAAAGCAGTATACTTTGACAACTGGGAAAAATTGCGAAATTGTACTTTTATTGTAACTTTCAACTGAAACTTTGTTATAAATTATCAATAAAATATACGTTGTAAAAATGAAGTAGGGAGTAGCATCTTTGATTAGCAATCAAAATGTTATCGGTCCTGGTTTCGAGTCCCTCCAACACTAAATTTTTTAACAAAAATCATCAGTAATGGCCGCCGAAGACGTTCGGCACAAGAAGTCACCCTCATTCAGCAAGGCCTTATCAAAAAAATGGCTCTGAGCACTATGGGACTTAACATCTTTGGACATCAGTCCCCTAGAACTTAGAACTACTTAAACCTGACTAACCTAAGGACGTCTTATCAAAGAGGGCGGAGGGGAGATGCAGGGCACATCCTTGCCCTTGGGTACGAAACTGCCCCCAAGGGCGGAAGAATCAGCAATGATCAGCGGCACGAGAATGCAAATGGAAATGGAAGCCACTGCATTAAAGATGCACAATGCGTATCCGCAGGACATATGACCTGTTACTGAAAGAGTATCATGATGTTCTCTCCATTGGCAAAAGATTCCGGAATAGTCCCCCATTCGGAACACCGGGAGGGACTGCCAAGAGGGAGGTGACCATGAGATAAAGATTGAATAATCAACGAAAGGATAACGTTCTACGAGCGAGTTACTGTGAACAGTTCAGTGATGGGTTTGTTCTCATCAGAATCGACAGCAAACCAATAACGACAACGAAAGATCAGGTATACATGCAGACATTGCAAGCCGAAGGTGAAGAGATGGAGAAAGTGTATGAGGATATTGAAGGGATGATTCAATACGGAAAGGGAGATGAAAATCTAATAGTCATCGGGGATTCGGGTGCCGTGGTAGGAGAGGGAGTAGAAGAAACGGTTACAGGAGAATGTGGGCTTGCTACTAGGAATGAGAGAGATGAAATACTAATTGAGTTCTGGAATAAATTTCAGCTAGTAATAGCGAATACTCCGTTCAAGACTCACAAGAGGAGAAGGTGTACTTCGCAAACGCCGGGAGAGACAGGGAGATTTCACTTAGATTACATAATGGTGAGGCAGAGATTCCGGAATCAGATAGTGGATTGTAAGGCGTACCCAGGAGCAGATTTAGACTCAGATCACAATTTAGTAGTGACTAAGAGTAGCTGAAATTTAAGAGACCAGTCAGGAAAAATCAGTGCGCAAAGAAATTGGATACGGAAACACTAAGGAATGAGGAGATACGGTTGAAGTTCTCTCCGGCTATAGATACGGAAGTTAAGTTGAAGAAGAATGGACAATGCAAAAATGTTAAGGGAAATTCAGATATTCCGAAATACAAATCACTTAGGAATGGAACAAATCTAAAACGCCGGGAAGCTGAGGCAAAATGACTAGAAGAAAAATTTTAAGAAATTGAAAAAGAAAGGGTGGTAACACTATAAGTGCAATGAAAATTCCACTGTTATAAGTAGAGGTGAGGGCGGATATGTGGAGAGACTACACTGAAGGCGTCTTTGAGGGGAAGGGGAAGACTTGTCTCATGAAGTGATAGAAGAAGAAACAGGAGTCGATACAGAAGAGATAGGGGATCCAGTGTTGGAATTAGAACTTGAAAGAGGTTTGGAAAACTTAAAATCAAATAATATAATGGTGATAGACAACATTTCAACAGAATTTCTAAAACCATTGGGGGAAATGGCAACAAAAAGAATATTAACAGTGTTATGAACAATGTATGAGTATATATAATATCTGATTTTCGGAATATCATCATCGACACAATTACGAAGATGGCAAGAGCCGACAAGTGCGAGAATTGTCACATATTCAGCCAAACAGTTCATGCATCCAAGGTACTGACAAGAACAATAAACAGAAGAATGGAAAAGAAAACTGATGTTTTAGATGATGATCAGCTTGGCTTTAGGAAAGGTAAAGGCATCAGAGAAGCAGTTCTGACGTTGCGGTTGATAATGGAAGCAATACTAAAGAAAATCAAGACACAGTCTTAGGATTTGTTGACCTGGAAAAAGCGGTCGACAGTGTGAAATGGTGCAAGATGTTCGAAATTCTCAGAAAAATAGGGGTAAGGACATGTCCGAAAGAACAGACACCATATCCATATAAGTAAATAGTTCTGGCAATAACCTTCTTCTTCTCTTGGGGAGTTGGGAGGAATGTCTTCCACGAGCAATGAGTGTGTTGGTGTGGGACACTACGAATGTAGTGTGTGGACATACAAGGTGAGAATGTGGGTCTCGCGGGAGGCGTTCGCGAGATAGTCCCTGCAGTCGCACTATTCTCTGTGCCCTCGGTGGCTCAGATGGATAGAGCGTCTGACATGTAAGCAGGAGATCCCGGGTTCGAGTCCCGGTCGGGGCACACATTTTCACCTGTCTCCGTTGGTATATATCAACGCCTGTCAGCAGCTGAAGGTATTAATATAATTCTAATTTCTAAGGGTAATATCGTGGCGTGTGTAACGAGGTGTGGTTCCGACCAGAGAGTGGAAGTTAACAGCCCGCCTCTAGAGAGTACACGTGAACGTCACGTGACTATACAGAGCTAGCAGCAGCACCCATCAATCGTGCAACACTGCCAGTCGCATTGCAGACAGTGACATGGAGGCGTCAACAGAAGAGCAAAGAGGTGCTGTTCGTTTCCTAACAGCGGAAGGAATAGGAGGAACGGACATTCATCCACGAATGTCACAAGTATACGGCGAACACTGCATGTCCCTTGCAAGGGTAAAGACGTGGCACAAGCGCTTCAGGGAAGGACGGGCTTCGTTAGCCAATGATGCACGATCTGGAGCACCGCACTGCACTACCGATGACATCGTCCAGCTGGTGGATGAACTCATTACCCAGGAACGCCGAGTGACAGTGAAAGCCATAGCCGCCGTGGTCGGATTGACCGTCGGAAGTGTTCACACCGTCATGAAGGAACGACTGCACATGCACAAAGTGTGTGCCCAATGGGTGTCCCACAGTCTTCAACCACACCAGGAAGCATGTCGAATGGCCCACTGTCTTGCTCATCTGCAGCGATATGCTCGGGAAGGGAATGCGTTCCTGGCACGAGTGGAGGCTGGAGGTGAGTCATGGAGTCGTAACTTCGAACCAGAACCAAAATGACAAAGTCTCAAGGGGAAGCATCCAGGGTCACCACCACCAAAAAAACCAACGCCATCCACGCGCGTGCAGGAAAGGTTATGCTTTCTTCTTTGACCAAGATGGCCCCCTTCTGATTCACTTCCTGCAGCACGGGACAACAATGAATGCCCAGCGTTACTCGGAAACCTTGACCACTCTTCGCCAAGCGATCAAATCAAAAAGACCAGACAATCTGAACCGTGGGGTCATTCTGCTTCGCGGCACTCCGGCAGAAATTCAAATGGGAGGTTCTCGGCCACCCTTCATACAGTCCGGACCTCTCTCCCTGTGATTACGCCATTTATGGTCCTCTTAAAAATGCTCTGAGGGGCAAACGATTCACCTCGGACGACGACGTCCAGCTGTACGTACTGGACTGGTTAACATCGCAGCCCCGGGAATTTTGTGAGACAACTATTCACCGCCTTGTGTCTCAGTGTGACAAGTGTCTCAATAGCCAGGGTCAATACTTCTAACTTACAGGTACTGGTTTCTGTAACTATGCCTCCGGTTCGTTTCTTTTTGAGCGCCCCTTATACATCACACACATTAAATATTTCTTTAAACATGACTGAAAAATCTTGTGAGATGATAAAGGATCTCTAACTACGTAAATAATAGTAATTTCTATAAACTGTTCTCACAGTAAGCTAGCCTATTAAAGCCAGAAGGTGTTTCACAAAATGCTGTGTTGGTAATAATGCCCCTTCAAGTAAAAGATCAAAGACAAGCTGTCTCATCCGAGTCCAGCATCAAACTCACTAATAATTTTTACTTTCCATTGTAAAAAGCAGTAGAACAATTGAATTCCGGCAGCGGTAAAATTAAGCGCTAACAGCGCCTCTGACCGCTACCTGTACCAAGTAGGTACTCTGACGATTATATATAAATTGAAATACTACAATGTGGAGAAGCATTTTAAAGAAAGTGGAAAGTGCTCAGGCAGCTACAGCTCGTGTCATGCATTTAAATCATCACAAAAGCAAATAATCAAAATGTAAACATTCGAAATAATTCCATTTCACCGGGTACGCTCCACATTACGAGACAGTCAGTGAGACTTGCGTGACGAACGTAGAGTACTCGGAAGCAAATGTCCTCCGTGTAGCAAAACTGCTTAATTCAATAAAGGCAAGACCTCCGGGCCTGACTGTATACCAGTCAGGTTTCTACCAGAGTACGCCGATAGAATCGCTCTCTTTTTAGCAATCGTATACAACCGATAGCTCGTTGAAATATCAGTACCTAAATACTGGAAAACTGCTCGAGTCACACCAATACACAATAAAGGATATAGGTGTAATTCGCTATGTTACAGACCCATATCGCTAACGTCTATTGGCAATAGTATTTTAGAACATATGGACCCGACTGTGTTCGAATGTTATGAGCTGTGTGGAAGCAAACGATTTATTGACAAACAGCCAACACGGATTCAGAAAACATCGTTCTTGTGAAACACAACTCACAACTAGCTCTTAATTCTCACGAAGTAGCGAGTCCTACTGATGGAGGATGTCAAACTGATTCCATATTTTTAGATTTTCAGAAGGCTTTTGACACCGTACTTCACAAGCGACCTCTAATGAATCTGCGTTCCTGTAGACTACCGTCTCAGCTGTGCGATTGGGTACGTGACTTCGTGTCAGAAGAGTCATAGTTCGTAGTAAATGATGGAAAGTCATCAAATAAAACAGAAATAATATCTCGCGTTCGCCAAGGAAGCGCTGTAGATCCTCTGCTGTTCCTGATCTACATAAACGATTTAACAGAAAATCGGAGTAGCACTCTCAGATTGTTTGCAGATGGTGCTGTCATTTTATAAAGTCTTCAATTGATCAAAACAAATCGCAAAACGAATTAGACAAGATAACTGTATGGTGTGACAAGTGGCAATTAACACGAAATAATTAAAAGTGTGAAGTCATCCACAAGCGTGCCTAAACGCTAAATTTCGGTTACACGATACATAACAAAAATCTAAAATGCTGTGTACGAATAACTTAAGTTTGAATAATCACACAGATAATGTTGTGCGTAAAGCAAACCAAAGATTGCTATTTTTTGCATAATACTGAGGAAATGCAACAGTTCTACTAAAGAGACTGTTTACACTGCGCTTGCACCTCCTCTTCTGCAGTATTACTGTGCGATGTGGGTTCCGCATCAGATAGGATCGACGGAGTACATCGAAAAAGTTCAAAGAAGGGCAGCACGTTTTGCACTATCGTGGAAAAGGTGAGAGAGCGCCACGGATATGATACGTGAATTGGGGTGGCAATTATTAAAACAAAAGCCTTTTTCGTTGCGGCTGGATCCCCTCATGGAATTTCAATCACCAACATTATCCTCGGAGTATGAAAATATTCTGTTGGTGCCCACGCAAAATGGGATGAATGATCCTCATAATAAAATAAGAGAAATTAGTGCTTGCGCAGAAAGAATTATGTGTTCGCTATTCCCGCGCGCTGTTCGAGAGTGATACCGTAGAGAAATAGCTTGAAGGCGGTTCTGCCACGCACTTAATTGTGAACTGCAGAGTAGTAATGTAGCTGTAGATGCAGACGTAGTCTCAAATCTTCATATGGCGGTACAGATTCGTGTTCCTTGAGGATTCCCTAAATCGCTCGACACGGAACCGCACATCTTTCTCTCACAGGTCAATGGGAACTATGGAAGTATTGGATATCATGGCAGGAGTATCGTCCTGATGCCAGCCGAAAGAAAGAAAGAGAGAGACAGAGAGAGAGAGAGAGAGAGAGAGAGAGAGAGAGAGAGAGAGACAGAGACAGAGAGAGTAGTGTTGACAGTAAGTAGTGATGTCGCAGAAGCGAATAGCGTAAAAGTATTTTTAGGTAAAGTAGTATTACCGCATGTAGCACTCCGTCTTCAGGCCACAAGTGGCCCATCCGAACCATCCGACCGCCGTGTCATCCTCAGCTGAGGGTGCGGATAGGAGGGGCGTGTGATCAGCACACCGCACTCCCGGTCGTTATGATGGTTTTCTTTGACCGGAGCCGCTACTATTCGGTCGAGTAGCTCCTCAGTTGGCATCACGAGGCTGAGTGCACCCCGAAAAATGGCAACAGTGCATGGTGGCCCAGATGGTCACCCATCCAAGTGCCGGCCACGCCCGACAGTGCTTAACGTCGGTGATCTGACGGGAACCGGTGTATCGACTGCGGCAAGGCATTTAGACACAGTTAATATTTTGTTTTTAATTAAAATGATTCATGTATCATTTTCTAAATGACCTATGGATGAAAACAACTAGCTACATCTCACCCTTCTTTTACTACGGTTTGGTTAGAGCGTCGTCTCCACTGAGTTCGACGTCACCGAGGCACGGATCTTCTTTGTCCCAGGATTTGACAGGGGGAAACAGGACGGCCACGCCACCGCTCCGCGTGCCATCAAGATCATGTGCACATTACGCGTTCAGTCTTGGTGCCAATGGGCAGAGGAAGGCACACATAAATGACATGTGTGATTGCACGTACTGCTGGGAACCACTGTAAATGAGGGCAAACTGATTATCCGGAAACTGCAAATAGCAGCAGATGTCACTGTTGATGCCGTTCGACTAGTAATAATGCTCTCTGAGAAACATCCTGTGATTGTCTGGGCCGGCAGTACAGTGCTGCACGAGCAGGACTAACTGCGTGCCTACCGTTACGACAGCTGGCTCCATCACTAAAGCGGCGTCGCTATAGACTCCGATGGTGTCGTGAACGGCGGTCACGACGTTATGCAGAATGGTAACGGATCATCTTTGGTGAAGCGTCCGGCTTGTGCCCTACTGGCACCGACATACGTAAGCCTATATGTAGGCAACGTGGGTAGTACCAAGACGAAAAGTTTGTAAAACCCTGACTTAATCTTATTTCATATCGAGAGTCGAATTCATATCATGCCTGAACATAGTGAATATTTGTCATTTGCATCTTGACCTCCGATCGTGAGGTTAACGACGCTCTACATTTAGTGACTCTGTCGCTTGTGAGCTCCCACTGTCTTGAAAGGGAGATATAAGATGAACATCAGAAAAAGTAAAACAAGGATAATGGAATGTAGTCGAATTAAATCAGGTGATGCTGAGGTAATTAGATTCAGAAACGAGAAACTTAAAGTAGTAAATGAGTTTTGTTATTTCGGCAGCAAAATAACTGATGATGGCCGAAGTATTACAGGATATACAATGTAGATAGGCAATGGCAAGAAAAGCGTTTCTGAAGAAGAGAAATTTGTTAACATCGAATATAAGCCTATACATTTAAGTGTTAGGAGGTCTTTTCTGAATTTTTATGGAGTGTAGCCATGCAAGGAAGCGAAATATGGATGAAAAACAGTTTACACAAGAAGAGAACAGAAGCTTCTGAAATGTGATGCTACAGAAGAATGCTGAAGATTAGGTGGGTAGATCACGTATCTAATGCGGAAGTACTGGATAGAATTGGGTAGAACAGAAAATTTTGGTGCAACCTGGCTAGGGATCGGTTGATAAGACACACCCTGAGACTTCGAAGGATCACCAGTTTAGTATTAGAGGAATGTGTGAAAGGGGGGAAAGGGGGGATCGTAGAGGGAGACGAAGAGGTGAATACAGTAAGCAGATTAAGAAGGATTCAGGTTGCAGTAGTTACTCAGAGATGAAGAGGCTCGCACAGGATAGAATAGCATGGACAGCTGCATCAAACCAGTATTAGGACAGGAGACCACAGCAACAATAAAAAGAGAGTCGTATCACCAAATCTACCCCAATAAAGAATGTTTAAGACGTTATTGGGCGATTTACAAAAAAGCGCGCCTATACGTAAATGTAAAAGAGGGTTGTGGTTCAAATGGCTCTGAGCACTATGGGACTCAACATCTTAGGTCATCAGTCCCCTAGAACTTGGAACTACTTAAACCTAACTAACCTAAGGACATCACACACATCCATGCCCGAGGCAGGATTCGAACCTGCGACCGTAGCAGTCCCGCGGTTCCGGACTGCAGCGCCTAGAACCACACGGCCACCGCGGCCGGCAAAAGAGGGTTGTGCCTCGACGGAAGTAGCACGGTGTGGAGCGCAGCAGAACACGTTAAGAAACATGTACAACTTATCGTTGGTGTACTGCGTTTTCAAACATAGTTTCGGTTTGTCACTGCTTTACTCGTACATAATGTTTGTCTAGGTACCGTAGTAAATATAACAGAGAAATTTTACAGTTATACGTCTTGTCCTTACGCTGTCCATGATATTGAGGATGTTAAAATTTAATCATGAGTGACAAATAACGTGACAGCCTTTCCTTTCATTAATTGGAGTCCTACCTCAAACTTTGAAGCACCTACAAAATTGTTTTTATGGACACAGATTTTTTTGGCAGTCGCTATGTTTTTTAAAGCCCGCAATAATTGTTTCGTGACAACCACTTTCTTTAATGATCATCGATTCATCTGCGTGAACAATGAATTTGGTCACATCTCTCAGTTTCTGTTCCCTAATTTCAGGAAGCTGTCGTAGGCCTAGGCTCTCCTTCGTTAAATACATTGAATAAAATTATCACTTGTAGAAAAAATGCACCAGTTAAGCAAGCACTAAAAATGTATCTTTTGGAAATAAGTAGCAAAGTCTCTTTGCGTGCAATTTATTTAACAGTTGTGAGTCATGAGATACTAAAACAGTTCGGAAGGTACTATATCAATCTTCTGACTGGTTTCGTGCGACACACCACGAATTATTCTCTTCTATATCTACATCTACATGGATACTCTGCAAATCACATTTAAGTCCCTGGCAGAGGGTTCATCGAACCACCTTCACGATTCACTATTATTCGAATCTTGTACAGGGCGCGGAAAGGACGAACACCTATATCTTTCCGTACGAGTTCTGATTTCCCTTATTTTATCTAGGTGAACGTTTCTCCCTAGTCGGTGTCAACAAATTATTTTCGCATTCGGAGGAGAAAGTTGGCGATTGGAATTTCGTGAGAAGGTTCCGTCACAACGAAAAACGCCTTTCTTTTAATGATGTCCAGCCCAAATCCTCTATCATTTCTGTGACACTCTCTCCCATATTTCGCGATAATACAAAACGTGCTGCCTTTCTTTGAACTTTTTCGGTGTACTCCATCAGTCCTATCTGATAAGGATCCCACACCGCGCAGCAGTATTCTAAAAGAGGACGAACAAGTGTAGTGTAGGCAGTCTCCTTAGTAGATCTGTTACATTTTCTAAGTGTCCTGCTAATAAAACGCAGTCTTTGGTTGGCCTTCCCCACAACATTTTCTATGTGTTCCTTCCAATTTAAGTCGTTCGTAATTGTAATACCTAGATATTTAGTTGAATTTACGGCTTTTAGTATAGACTGATTTATCGTGTAACCGAAGTTCAGTTAATTCCTTTTAGCACTCATGTGGATGACCTGGAACTTTTCGTTATTTAGGGTCAACTGCCAATTTTCGCACCATTCAGATATCGTTTCTAAATCGTTTTGCAATTTGTTTTGATCTTCTGATGACTTTATTAGTCGATAAACGACAGCGTCATCTGCAAACAACCTAAGACGGCTGCTCAGATTGTCTCCCAAATCGTTTATACAGATAATGAACAGCTGGAGGCCTATAACACTACCTTGCGGAACGCCAGAAATCACTTCTGTTTTACTCGGTAACTTTCCGTCAATTACTACGAACTGTGATCTCTCTAACAAGTGCCAGTCTTTTCGTCTCGGAGTATCACGTGCAACCTATGTCCTCAATTATTTGCGAAATGTATTCCAGTCTCTGTCTTCTCTGCAGTTTTACCACCTACAGCTCCCTTTAGCACCATGGAAATTATCCCCAGATGTCTTAACTTATGAACTATCATCCTATCTCTTCTTCATGTCAGTGTTTTCCATATCTTACTTGCCTCTCCGATTGTGCGGAGGTCCTCCTCATTCTTTACCTCGTTAGTCCACCTAATTTTGAACAGTCTTCTATAGCGTCACATCTCTGATGCGATGATTCCATTGTGTTCCGGTTCTCGCGTAATCCGTTTCACTACCGTACAACGCTGTGCTCCAAATGTCCATTCTCAGAAATTTCTTCCTGCGAAATTTGTTCCTATGCAAAGTATCACAGATGTGAAGTCGTGCACAGGTGAAAAGCTTTAGACACAAATAAAGTAACTAATACTTTACCGTGAAGTAAGAGAAGATGAACGTATTCTGAAGGTATGTGAAATACCTGCTACTGGACTGTAAATACAAGGGTGGTGGGAATATCAAGTTCTTCTCTCAGGCCTATTCATCTGCGATGCTTGGACGCTAATTTTGCATGTCGGCGATTGAACATTGTTGTTCTGGTGCCTAGGAAAACGCAGTCTGGCTAAATGCAGTGACCTAGATTTTGGAGATTGGCAGCAGAACTACGACAGACTGGCGTGGAAAGACGGCTCGATATTTATTCTTCAGCTGCTTGTAGCACGCGGAAGAAGCGTGTGTTAACATTGGGTGCTACATAAGCTACAGCACTGGCCGACTGCCTTCTAGCATAATACCCGTCAATGTGTGACACATTCATGTGGGCGTTCGGAGAAACACGCGCTCACATTTCACCAGCCGGGCACAGATGTGTCGGACCTGTATCCTCAACTACGATACGCCTGGTCAGTAGAACCACATATTTAGAGATACAAAAGAGAGCGTTTTCAATGGAGCGGAGCACAGATTTATCGGTTCTCCGACTGTATCTGTCCGTCTGCTTCGCTGATGAAAATTCTGTCGAGACAGTATTTCGCAAAACGGACTGATTAGAGTGAGCATAAATGAAAACAGAAGAGATTACAAAACGAGATGATTAGAACAAAAAATTATATGCATATAAAAGAATGATGATATTAAACATTCTAAATGAGTAATTGCAATAGAGAGTGCGATCCTCTCTATCGTTCACGAAACAAGATTTGGGATATTTAATGTGACACTGACGCTATGTTCAATGCTGACGAATATTCTCCCTCTTCCCCATCAACTACGCGCAATGTTTATTACTCGAAGTGGCTGTTACAGCACTCGACGTCTCTGTTGGTTCCACAATTGTTCTGTCGAAGAAAGGGATCGTGAACACGGCTGCGCTGTCATACACCGAACTATAACTGTAAATACGAGTGTTGAAGAGTACCATTCGGTATATGTTACACAAATTGTAAAAAAAAATGAGATAATACAAGGGCTATGTGAACACTTTAGGACGTCTGTCACAAAAAAGACTAATGCTGCTAATTTTATAGTTAACACACATGCACTGTTAGTGATGTTGACCTTTAAAGTAAAATCCATTTGAATTCACACACGTCTGAAATCGGTATTTCATCATTCAGTACTTCCCTACATATCATTTTACACGAGACTGCGTGAGAATTCCGCTGGCGGAAAGCGAAAACACCTCTATAGTAAACTGTTTGTCCTCGGACAATCACTAGCTCTATTTTGATGACAGTTACTAAGGGGGTAACCAGGCTAGGTCGCATTCACCGCATATCCCAGTGGCCGCGACCAACTACTGGTGCCTGTGAGAATATTCATACATATCTCTGACGATGCACATTTACAATATGATGTGCAACATAAATTATAAGTTTATAACTGTAGCTACTTCGCTAGCACAAAATGTCCTCCACTGCGCGGGAATTACATAATGTGTGTACGAGTACAGATCGTGATGCAGGAACTACATATGGACATTTGGGTCTGGCTGTGAATTGTGCACGGGTAGCCAAAGCAGTTAAGTCGACCGCTGACATGTTCGCAACTGCGAATACTTTTCCTGTACCTGAAGAATCAGCTACTTAAGTAGTAACGGCAAGTTTCTTCAGCAGAGCTGCTTTTTTCCTTTTCGCATGATACTGTATTCATCAAATAATGACAACGGAACTCTAAACCGTTCGTACACTCCTGGAAATGGAAAAAAGAACACATTGACACCGGTGTGTCAGACCCACCATACTTGCTCCGGACACTGCGAGAGGGCTGTACAAGCAATGATCACACGCACGGCACAGCGGACACACCAGGAACCGCGGTGTTGGCCGTCGAATGGCGCTAGCTGCGCAGCATTTGTGCACCGCCGCCGTCAGTGTCATCCAGTTTGCCGTGGCATACGGAGCTCCATCGCAGTCTTTAACACTGGTAGCATGCCGCGACAGCGTGGACGTGAACCGTATGTGCAGTTGACGGACTTTGAGCGAGGGCGTATAGTGGGCATGCGGGAGGCCGGGTGGACGTACCGCCGAATTGCTCAACACGTGGGGCGTGAGGTCTCCACAGTACATCGATGTTGTCGCCAGTGGTCGGCGGAAGGTGCACGTGCCCATCGACCTGGGACCGGACCGCAGCGACGCACGGATGCACGCCAAGACCGTAGGATCCTACGCAGTGCCGTAGGGGAACGCACCGCCACTTCCCAGCAAATTAGGGACACTGTTGCTCCTGGGGTATCGGCGAGGACCATTCGCAACCGTCTCCATGAAGCTGGGCTACGGTCCCGCACACCGTTAGGCCGTCTTCCGCTCACGCCCCAACATCGTGCAGCCCGCCTTCAGTGGCGTCGCGACAGGCGTGAATGGAGGGACGAATGGAGACGTGTCGTCTTCAGCGATGAGAGTCGCTTCTGCCTTGGTGCCAATGATGGTCGTATGCGTATTTGGCGCCGTGCAGGTGAGCGCCACAATCAGGACTGCATACGACCGAGGCACACAGGGCCAACACCCGGCATCATGGTGTGGGGAGCGATCTCCTACACTGGCCGTACACCACTGGTGATTGTCGAGGGGACACTGAATAGTGCACGGTACATCCAAACCGTCATCGAACCCATCGTTCTACCATTCCTAGACCGGCAAGGAACTTGCTGTTCCAACAGGACAATGCACGTCCGCATGTATCCCGTACCACCCAACGTGCTCTAGAAGGTGTAAGTCAACTACCCTGGCCAGCAAGATCTCCGGATCTGTCCCCCATTGAGCATGTTTGGAACTGGATGAAGCGTCGTCTCACGCAGTCTGCACGTCCAGCACGAACGCTGGTCCAACTGAGGCGCCAGGTGGAAATGGCATGGCAAGCCGTTCCACAGGACTACATCCAGCATCTCTACGATCGTCTCCATGGGAGAATAGCAGCCTGCATTGCTGCGAAAGGTGGATATACGCTGTACTAGTGCCGACATTGTGCATGCTCTGTTGCCTGTGTCTATGTGCCTGTGGTTCTGTCAGTGTGATCATGTGATGTATCTGACCCCAGGAATGTGTCAATAAAGTTTCCCCTTCCTGGGACAATGAATTCACGGTGTTCTTATTTCAATTTCCAGGAGTGTATTTAAAAGCGTCTACAAATTCGTCTTTCTTTGTTGAGAGATAACTAATAAGCGAGCATATATCTTTCCAGAATCAAGAATTTCTTCTTTTTTTCCAGCTGCAATAATTTTCTTCATTATAGACATGGTTGTTACTTCTTTATGATTCGTGTCATAAAAGCCAGTAATATATATATATATATATATATATATATATATATATATATATATATATATATCATACTATGAATATGCAAAGGTATTTATTTTGCTGCTGCTAAAATTGCCTTGTGGGTACTTTATTTTTGCTGTGTCCGAACAGTGTGGTGCAGTAATAAGAAACTGAACTCGCATCCGGGGAACGACATTTTAGATCACTGTACAGTCACCCAGGTTTAAGTTTTCTGTGGTTTCTCCAAAACTGCTTATGGAAAACGTCGGAATGGTCGTTCCGAAATGGAACAACAGATTTCCATCCCCATCATTCTCTAATCCTAACTTGTGCTGTAATGACTTCGTTCTCGACGGAACGTTATACCGTTCAAATTGGTTCAAATGGTTCTGAGCACTATGGAAATTAACTTCTGAGGTCATCAGTCCCCTAGAACTTAGAACTACTTAAACCTAACTAACCTAAGGACATCACACACATCCATGCCCGAGGCAGGATTCGAACCTGCGACCGTAGCAGTAGCGCGGTTCCAGACTGTAGCGCCTAGAACCGCTCGGCCACTCCGGCGGGCCGTTAAACCGTCAACATCCTTTTAACTTTACTGCTAAGTACTGAGTAAATACACGGTCCGGTGGTGATGATACACTTGTTCAGATCAACATTTGCTTCTTATGGTGCACAACGATGTATATAGTTTTGGGTTCCATATCACAGTCGGTAAAACCGAACTCTTATTATATCGCTTTGTTGTCCATCTGCCGTCCGACTGTTAAAAACCCTAAATTGAAATTTATGTCACGTACTGACGTTTATGGTGGCTCGGGGGAGTAAAAATTGAAGCTTCTAAGTCAATGCAGTCAGAATAAAAAAAATGGTTCAAATGGCTCTGAGCACTATGGGACTGAACTACTTTGGTCATCAGTCTCCTAGAACTTAGAACTACTTAAACCTAACTAACCTAACGATATCACACACATCCATGCCCGAGGCAGGATTCGAACCTGCGACCGTAGCGGTCAGAATATATCGCCACTGATGTCACATATTTTAGTACTCGCAAACTCACTCATCAAAACGTATAGGGTATTTCCCGTCAGCCTAGAATCATAAAATCTGTCGAAAAGCAATGTTTCGCAGCACAACCAATGAAAAAAGCCCGAAAACTGTAAATCTGTAACTATATCACTTAAAAAAACATCTGTTTTGTCATTTTTTATCCGACATAAAACTTTAAATTCAAACAATCAGTCTTTCTGCGTTCAGGCAGACTGGGCAGCAATCGTAAAAGTCAAAAATCAGGCAAGGAATTACTTTATTTCTCATATGACTCGTTTCGGAATTTATCCATTATCAGATATCCAGGAGTGATTACTGCACATAGACATTGCACTTCAGGTTGTATGTAAACTAGTCTGCGAATGTAACTCTTCAGGCTTTTCCGGCGAGATCTCGACATGTGGAATAATCGGGTCTACTGCTGGATGTTTGCGTCGCTCTGGCAAGTAAAGGAGGCCATCGAGATCAAGGTCACAGACAACCTAATAAACGGAGACAGCGGTTACCAGCTCAGCTCGGCGTGGAGTCCTGCTCTGGAGCTTATCAGGGCTCAACGAAATGAACCAACAAACTCCTCAAGAAGTAGTAACACTGCAGGAGTAGCGCCAGGCGGGTGCGGACCGCGAACGCAACTCCCGACGCAGGACGGGCCTCTGACAGCCGCCACGACCGCAGATGATGGACGAGCCGAGCACGGACGACCGTCACAGCACCAGGGAAGTGCCAACACTGCAGGATCAGCGCCAGGCGGGCGCGGACCGCGAATGGAGCGCCCAACAAAGGACAAGCCTCAGAGAGCTGCCACAGATGGAGACCAAGTCGGGCGCGGACGTGCGAGGGAGCACCGGGGAAGAAACAACACCTTACAAGCAGCGCCAGGCGGGCGCGGACCGCGAACAGAGCCCCCGACGCGAGACGGGCCTCAGGCAGCTGCCACAACTGCAGGTGGTGGAGTAGGCGGGCGCGGACGTCCGTCGGAGCACCAGGGAAGTGCCAACACCTCGGGAGCAGCGCCAAGCGGGCGCGGACCACGAACGGAACGCCACATGCGGGTCCGGCCCCAGACAACTGCCACGACCACAGATGGTGGACGAGCCGGGCGCGGACGTCCGTGGGAGCGCCAGGGAGGGGTAAAAAGCTGAGGAGCAGCACCTGGCGGGCGCGGACCGCGAACGGAACGCCCGATACGGGACGGGCCCCAGAGAGCTGCCACAGATGGCGCCCAAGTCGGGCGCGGACGTCCGAGGGAACACCGTGGAAGAGACAACTTATTACAAGCAGCGCCAGACGGGCGCGGACGGCAAAGAGAGCACCCAGCGCCCTCTGGGCATAAATACAGGACAAGATCTTCCAACACGGCAAGCGACACGGACGCACAGTCGCTGACATGTGCAGCCGCGAGAAGGACGTACCTGCGCTTCCTAGCGACGCGAAGGGTGTGGCAGATCGCCGTCCGGCCGCGCTTGCGCCGTCGGCGGCCCCATCTGGCCCCCCACTTACGACGACCAGTGCTATGGCTATGGATTTGATGGACACAGCTCCGGAAACCTTGAAGACAGCGCTGTCTGCTCCGCTCCCCTATTCTGAAGATGAGAGCTCCACCGCCACTCAGCCACGTGGACGAAGCGGGAAACAGAAGAGGAGGGCAACAGCCGCGACATCCGCTGTTCGCAGCTCGCCGATCGAGAAACGGGCCAAGCAAGATTTCGCCCCTGACGCCGATGGTTTTGTCCTGGCCCGGCGAACTGCAAGACGCATGCAGTCATCGACGACGCTTCCAACAGTTGTCGTCAACTCATTCGACGCGCCGGACCAGCTCCCACGGTATCCTGCGCCGACGAAAGACTCCCATCTCCCGCCAGTGGTCCTCCAGTTTCGGTCGCCCTATGGGGAACTGCAGAAGTTGTTGCGCAGCTGGACAACGGCCGTGTACACCGTGAAGCCCGCCGGGCGTGACCTGTACAGGGTCACATTCCGCACTGCTGACAATTATCGCCGGGTCACTCAGGAGGCTTCTGAGCATGGTATCCCATTCTATACCCACGCTTCCGCACCTGACAGGGTCTTGAAGATTGTAAACCGCTACCTCCCGTTCAACATGGAAGCCGATCACCTGCATTATGAACTCGCTGACCTGGGCTTCTACATCCGGGCAGTCGTGAAGATGAAGTCGCCTAAATCACGCGATGATATGCCACTCTTCCTGGTCGTCTGCTCCAACACCGTGGAGAACCGCAAACTCTACCAATTGACGCGGGTCGCCGACGTACCGGTTCAGACGGGAGATCTTCGCTTCCGGATAGGCCCTGTGCAGTGCTTTCGCTGCCAGGGGATCAATCATGTCGCGCGCCACTGCTCTATGCCGGACAGATGTGTTAAATGCGCCGGCGTCCACGCAGGACGTGCGTGCCTCCGTCCGCCCACCGAGAAGCCGACATGTGCACTCTGTGGCGGTGCTCACGTGGCCAGTCATCGTGGGTGTGAGGTGTGGAAGCGTGCCATCGCTCGCCTACGTGGCCAAACACCAGCGCCACGTCCGAAGAAGCCAGCAACGAGACGGCCCGGGGTCTCTTTCGCGGCGGTAACGTCAGGGACGTCCACCACCGTCCCGGCTGCGTCGGCTGCTCCTGCTCCTGCCGCATCCGAGACCGTGCCGACACCTGAGGCTCCTGCGCCTCCACCACAGCTGCTAGTGATGGACCCGGGTACTGCCTCTCCCAGGACTTCGGCCGGACCGCGCCCCGCCAACCGCCGGCGCGGGGGTCACTGCCCCGTGGGTACCCAGCGCTCAGCACCGTCGGCCGAACAGCCCCAGGTGGACTCTCACAGCGAAGCAGCCACGCCTCCCCCTTCCAGCGATGGGGCCGCGCCGGCTGCCTCCACCGCTGACCTGGCCAACCTCGTCGTGCAGCTCACTGCCCTGGTGACCAGTGCTATGAAGTCCTGTCACAGCAACTCACCGCTGCAGTGCCGATGGCCTCTCCGGCCCCGATCGCTGTCCACACTCACCAGCTGCACCATGGGCACCCTTAGAGGGCTCACGGTCGTCACGTGGAATGCCAACGGCGTCCGCACTCAAGCTGGCGAACTTCGCCAATTTCTTTGAGATGAAACCGTCGACGTCTGCCTTATCAATGAAACCCACCTGAACCCTAGGGTCGACGTCAGGGCGGCAAACTACTCCAGCTATCGCACCGATCGACTGACGGAGGGTGGTGGGACAGCCGTTTACGTCCGCAATTTCATTCGTCATCACGTGATACAACTTCCACCACTGGCAACGCTGGAGGCCACTGGTGTCGTCGTTCACACCTAGGCGGGCGCCATCACGTTCGTCGCTGCCTATCGACTGCCGTCTCGTCCACTGGACCCTGCTGACATCGATGCTATACTCTCTTTGAGGGGGCAGGTGTTTGTCGCCGGGGACTTCGATAGTAAATATGTCTCCTGGAACTCCAGGATCACCAATGCCACTGGCCGCTGCCTGCTCCAGGTAGCGGAACGTCACCATGCGCTTGTGGTGGGGCCGTACGACCCAAGAATCTTCCCTGCCTGTGGCCTCCCGGATATAATCGACATCGCGGTCGTCAAGGCCATCCTTCATCAGATCACCGCCACGACGAGGACGGCACTGTCTTCTGATCATGTCCCATTGGTTTTTGATATCGACCTAGACGCCCTCCAGCAGCCCAGGAGAGGCATCTCACTTGCTGGCATCGACTGGGACAGGTTTCAAGCAGCTGTGGCGGACTCACTCGCCGCCGCGCCGCCCCCTACGGAAGCTGGAGCAGACGCAGCACTTCTGCACTTCGCGGCAACCACGATCGACGCTGCCACTATAGCAACGCCGCCCCGACCTCGCTCTTCACCTGACTACTCCCGACAGCTGCCGCCGGATATCCTTGCGGCCATCACTGAGAAGAACCGGGTCTACCGGGAGTGGCAGAGGACAAGAAATGCCGACACAAGCGCTTCCTCAACAGGATGCGTCGGCACATCCGGGCCGCCATTGACAACCATCGCAATCGCGACTGGAATAACAAGGTCGCCACCCTCTGTCTTGACGACGGCACGGCCTTGCAGACGACGAAGCGTTTCCTACGCCGCACGCAACGTATCCCTCCGCTGCTGGTCCATGGTCAGGCTGTCTGCGAACCAGCTGCGAAGGCTGATGCCCTCACAGACGTCTTTGAGGCTGCGTTTACGCCGATCGAAGGCCTGACCGACGTTGTCCACGACGACCTGGTTGCTGACCGGCTCCCACGCTACTTGGAGGCACGCGACGACGATGACGTCATTGAAGAGACGACGGCAGAGGAGGTGTCGTCCATCCTACGTGCCCTGAACCCCAGGAAAGCTGCGGGGCCCAGACGAAGTTTCCAACGCCCTACTCTAGAAGTTGCCGCCGGTGGCTGTCACTCATCTCGCCGACGTCTTTAATGTAATCCCCCGGTCCTGCAGTTTTCCTCAGTCCTGGTAGCATCCAGAGATTGTGGCGATTCCGAAGATGGGGAAGGATCTGCATCAGCCCGCGAACTACAGACTTATTAGTTTACTGCCGGCCGTCTCCAAGGTCTTTGAAAGGGTGTACATCAGGCGGCTGCAGCGCCACGTTGCCGAGGAAGGCCTCCTGCCCAAAGAGCAGTTCGGCTTTCGCAGGGGCCACTCAGCAGTTCACCAACTCCTTCGGCTAGTGGAAGATGCGTTCGTCGCCCTCGAGCAGCGCGAGTTCTTCGGCGCGCTGTTCCTGGACGTGTCGCGTGCTTTCGTCAGTGTGTGGCACCGCGGCCTCTTATTCAAACTTTTTGAACGACGTCGCACGTCCGTCTCATCCGTTCCTATCTTGCCGATAGGACCTTCCATGTGCGGGCCGCGCATGGCTTGTCCTCCGTCCGCCGCATCAACGCCGGTGTGCCACAGGGCTCGGTCTTGGGGCCACTCCTGTACTCGTTGTACACTTCTGATGCGCCGACGATCGACCGTGTGCGGCTCGCTCTGTACGCGGATGACACGGCTCTATACACGAGGAGCCTCAATGCCGCCGTCATGCGCCGCCATCTGCAGCTGGCAGCCTGGGCCGTCAAGTGGCGTCTACAATTCAATGGGGCCAAGACGAAGTTCCTGATCGTCACCAGGCGACTCGTTCCTGCAGGTCTGCAACCGCTCACCGTCGGTGGCAGCCCTGTCCCGTGGCGTCCAACGGTGCGTTACCTCGGCGTCACCATCGACCGCCGACTCACGTGGGTTCCGCACATCCGCGAAGTGAAGACCAAAGTGCGGAACAGGCTCCGCATCCTGTACCCGGTGCTGAACCCCGGCTCCCACCTACCACCGCGGCTGGGCATCACTCTGTACAAGGCGCTGCTCCACCCTGTGCTCCAATACGCCGCCGTCGTCTGGGGGAACGCCGCCGACACGAACCTGAAGAAGCTGGAGACACTGCAGAATCGCATCCTTCGGCTGCCTTACGATTTCCCCACCGCTCATCTTCACGACATCGCGGAAGTACCTCTGCTCCGTGACCTCTTCCAGGCGACCGCCCGCACCTTTTACGAACGTGCTGGCCGGCCACACAACGCCCAAATCCGGACGCTGGGCTGCAAACTGCCGCGCAGCGTCACCACCCGCTGGCCACACCTGCTCGCTGCATAGCTAGCACTGCAGAACTGTGCTCAGGAGACACCCAAGAAGACAATCTACATGTGAAGACGCATTACATCAGCATGCATGGGAGGCAAAGCAATAACTGCTGTGAACTCCATCACACATCGGCGGACAAGTTATATCCGTGCAGATCCACCCGAGGTGCCAACACGGCAGTCTCGGGTAGCACCTGAAGAAGGCAACGAGTTACGTGGCCGAAATATTGTGCCAGAGCGACACAAACATCCGGCAGTATACCCGATTATTCCATAGTCTGCGAATGTTTGTTTCATGTGTACGTGCAGTAATCGCTCCTGGATATCTGATGATCGATAAATTCCGGAACGTGTCATATGATCAATAAAGTCATTCAGTGCCTGATATTTGACTTCTACCATTGCGATCCAGTCAGCCTGAATGGAGAACTGCTGGTTATTATAATGATGGTCACCTTCCTTCTACACGAGTTCATGTTACATTTCTATTATTAAAATTACAACACCCTCGAAAATCTGAGTATCTCTGGGATCGATAACTCGCCAGTGCCATTGCCGATAACAGGCAAAAATGGACGAGATTCTCGACTGCCATAATGAATGAACTGCCTACGTACATAATTAAGTTGGTGTGCGAGCGCTACTCACACCTTGCCAATTTTCTTACGCGGCTGCCATTACCAAAGGGTATCCGAGTAACACTCCCAATCAATACGTTAAATAACTCGCTCAGAAACAAGAAAGAATCCTAATTTTTCAAGATGAGTTCAGTCACAGAAAGCGCCGGCACGCCAGCCGGGAACGGCAGAGAGGAGATGGCTGTGAGAAGACGTCAGCCAATCGCACGCTGACCGACCCCTCTGCAGGACGACAATGCGACAGCAGCGGCCTTTATGTGAAGAGGACATAAGCGCCACCCCAGTTGAAAAGCAGTTTCAAGACTAGCGACTTGGACAGAAGCGTCAACGCTCGTTACTTCGCTTGTATATCCTATGAAGCACAGACTTGTGATCGTTTATACTGAAGAAGATTGCTTGTTTCGTATTTCGCCCTTTTGCTTGCGACACATCTGTGTAACTGACAAAGTTAAGTATTGTCTCTTTTTTTGTAATAAAACTCATTAATACGATTTGTTTGATTTGACTATCTAGCGAACCGAGTACGAAGGATTCCTAGACACCTCATACTTGACGACAAGGCTGGAGACCTTATCAACCCGACCTGTATATTTTATTATAGGTACTGTGTAGTCGGTAGCCACTATTTACTAGATATTCTACAAATTTAGCTACTTCTATCAAGTTATACAGCGATTTACCACCACAACAAGAAAAGGAAACAGCAGATTTTGCACTGATCTCGTCGTCCAATACGAAAAGCATGTCAGCTCTCAGTAGCGACATCTGTCCGATAGATGGTCAACAAACCTTTTAGCCCCCTCCGTCGGACGGTGGCCGTGTTAGTTATATACCTAGGCGTTATGAAAAATTTGACAAATGAGAGCGCTTATTTTGAAAAATAGTTTTTTTTTTTTTTTTTTTTTGTCACGCGCCAGTCTGTGGAGATCTAAACTTGTCGCCGGACGGATAATTTCGCTCAGGAAGATGGTTTTACAAAAGGGGAAAGAATGAGACACCAGCCCACACTGATAGTGATGTCATAATTAGCATAGTTTTACAGAATGCGTCACGTGTCTACTACCTGCAGCAGAAAATATGAAGGCTCGTCATAGTGTCATTTCTGAGGTCTGAGACATTGTATATAAATCTGTCTTTGCCTTTCTCTTTCTCCACCCCCCCCCCCCCCCCGTCCCCCTACCCACCTCTCCTCCTCCACGTTCTTTCTCTTGACACACACACATACACACCACACACACACACACACACACACACACACACACACACACACACACATAAACACACACAGAAACTGTCTACTATAAACGTGCAGGAAAATTATAACTACCAGCATGAGGAATTAAAAACGCCTGTTGCACGTCGAAAACTGCCTTATTAGATATATAGGGTGTTAGAGAGGTATAAGTGTAGATATTGCGATCATTGGTACCTTAATGTGTACGTTCAGTGCGTTACATGTCTTTTCTCTGCGTCTGGGAGTCTTCCCGCCAAAACATCACATAATTTACTGATGTTTTCCGCACTGTCGTAACTGCACCACTAAGTGGACTATGCCTCGCGGTATAGACTAACCGTTTTGTTACCGAGGGGAAAATATGCATCAATGGGTAGCTCTTGCGAAGTGTACTTGGAGGTACTAACCAACCTAAAAACATAATACTTATAATAGCTACAATGAATAGGCTACAAATGAAGTGAACACTTATGTAACGTTGTTCAGTACCCTGTTATCAGTCAGCAATAAAAATATCTGCATTTATACTCTTAACACTCTGTATGTATAGCAGTCACTATTGTACGACAACAAGAAATTGATTGTTAACGAAATTGGATGCCTTGCTCGAGAAAAAAAAATTTCCCTTTCCTTTCAAGGTAACAATGATTCCATGTCTCATACACTGGTAACGTATCAGGATGCTATACGAGAACAGAAAGTATTATCGTAAAATCATATTTTCAGATTTATTGAGGTATGACAGTTTGCAGAATTTTACGTTGCAAGTTGCTGGATACAGATACAGTTTTGAAAACAGTTACGTAGAAACTGGTTGTGGAGCTATACAAGAAACTTTCTAAAATACCACGTAAAATACTTGAGAAGGAGCGTAGAAAGATCTTCAAACCTCAGTTGGACGTGTTTCCACTGTAAAGGCGTTTCGACGACCGATGCGTGAAATGCCAGGTATTACTATCTCTTTTTGGGTAAGTTTAAAATTATCGATATGGTTTATCTGGCTTCCCGTGTAACGTTAAAAATACAGTTATCTAACGTCGTTCTATTTTTATCAAATTCGTGTGTCAAATTCTTTACACGCATTCTGAATTAAGAAATTAATTCACAATAACTGCACCAAGACTATAGTGGGCTACTTTTTGAGTTATCAAGATTGACGGCTTACTTAACTGGATCTTGAAAAAATGGTCCTAGGTTTCCATGCTGCCAGCAACAAACAGACAATGCAGCCACGCACGTTACCGGGAAGCAGAAACGCAATGACAACGCGGTGGACATTAACTCTTCCTCTCGTCGTCAGGAAAAGGCTGCAGCGACACTTAACACAGCGCTCGCAAATAACGGTGAAAGCTGTGCCGGGTATTTTTGTGTGTGCGTGGCTTTATTTTTGAGAAAATAGCGTGCAGGCCTGGCAGGGCGTGAAGTGTGGTGCGGCGCTCCGTGTTTATGTCGGCGTGTGTCCGGAAGAGAAACGAGCGCTGTGGCTTACGCTCTCTCCGCGCAGCCGGGGCAACGAACTCGGGACATTTACATATTTCCGAGCCCCTCCCGCTCCCCGAGTGCAGAGTAGGTTAGCGAGCGGGGTGGCGCTGGCGCAGGCCTTGCCGCTGCCGCACCTCGCATCCAGGTCGCCCAGCCGCGCCGGAGCGGTCTGGCTCTGCGGCCGGCGGGGGCACCTCTCCGTCCGTCTTCTGCGTTCGCACGACTCCGATCGCGTAGCCGAAGCCGAGTGTGTAGCGCAAAGAGGCAGCCCTTCTAGGAATATAGGAAAGCACACTGACGTGACAAAAGACATCAAGTAGCGATATACGAGCATATACACAGATGGTGGTAGTATCACGTACACAAGAGGCGTTTGAAAAGTCCGCGAGATGACACCACCGGTACGTGTAGAGGTCATGTCTAGTGACACACACAGTGGTTACGGTTACTACAAGCCACACCACAAGTTGGGAAACGGGGCCAAATTTCTAGTACTTTACTGTCGAGTTGAGATTTTCACAAATGTTTTATTCGTATCTTACAGAAACTAACAATACGGCAATAAACAGCCTTTTGAACACGCCGCTAACGGCAATCAAGTAATTTATAGCAATACAACAATTTTAAAATTAAAAAAAAAACACAGAAGCTAGCAGTACGGCAATAAACAACCTTTCAAAACACGCCGCTAACGGCAATCAAGTAATTTATAGCAATACAACAGTTAAAAAAATTAAAAAAACACAAAAGCTAGCAGTACGGCAATAAACTACCTTTTAAAACACGCCGCTAACACCAATCAAAGTAATTTATAGCAATACAACAATTTAAAAAAATTAAAGAACATTAGTAAACAGGCTACTAAAGTAAATACAGAACTTTGTTAATAAGGTACGGTGAGGTAGTGAAGCTACCAACACCGCCATTAAAAAATTAAACAGGTCTCAGCAAATACACGATTAATGGCAATAAAAGGAATTTACAAACTTGGAGGAAGTAAAAAAAAATTTAAACAAAAGTGTCCTGGAGTATCATTAGAACATAACAGATATGACGGACCCGTATAAGGTGGCCACAAATCACCCACTCAGGAATGCTCAGGCTAGACAGAATACTGACCAATTTAAATACGCCCGTAAACACAATTGCCACTCTCAGGCTGGTCACTGCACCGACTTTTAGCAAGCGACAACTTGTTACAAGATGGCCTAACTTGCTGACAGAATTAGAGCTAACCTCGTGTAAGGAACCATTACACCACACAGTCCTGAATGAGCGACCACATGATCAACCAACAAGAAGCATGAATTTACTCATAACCCACGACAGAATGGCGAAACAATTAAACTGCCCAAAACTACACCTCCCATCAGACAGTAACCAGAGGAGGAAAGATCACTGTCTTCAATTACACCGGTGCCTGGGACAGGAAACCCGGTCGCCGGAGGCCACAAGGCAGAAGAGACGCTGGTTACACAAAATTTTTACTTAATGATTAAACCTTCCACGAACTTAACTTGCAATTATACTCAAACAGGCAGTACACGACCTCCGATGCAAGGATCCACACATCCGACCGCGCACGCGTCGCTAGCGTACCCAACACGCCACGGTCACGCGACAACACGCTCTGTCACCGGAGTTCACGTCTTCTCTGCAACGTTGATGGGTAGTGACCGCTCCTTCATGTTAGGTGTCTCCTTTTAAACTCCAGTGTTGAAACGGAGGATTGAAAGAAGCTTGTTAAGGTCCCACCAAGGCGAAATGAACAGCAACTACTCGTGGGGCGATTCTGTATACAACCAACACGCGGGGAGCTCTTCCGTCAACTCGACTCGCTCGTTACACACAACCGACATACATCACGTGGCGACTCGGTACAACCGACCGCGCCTGCCTCGCGCTGGAGAGCCACACTGCCCTCCCGTGTCCACCACACTCTCCGCGCGCAACCCCCTACTTCCGCGCCGCCACCCGAGGTTACAACCGATGTCACTTCCTCCATAGCAGTTTCCCGGAAGCAAAAATGCAAATATCGATAGCAGAGGGAAAAGACAATCAAGCAGCCACTTAATGACAGACAACGTATCAAACAAACATGTCAGGGGAAGAAAAGGAAAACCAATGCAATCTAAACACAAGGTGTAGCACGAGTCGACACACGGCTCATTTAGTTAGTAGCATCTTTGAAAAGAACGCACACCAAGTTTCAGCCATGTTGGCCTATTTCTTTGTGTTTGGTACTCGTGTGAATCAAGGAAGTCGAGTGATTGTCGAAAAATGGACGAAGAAGAACTTCGTGTGGTGATTAAACATTACTTTACGAAAGGCAAAACGCCTCAGGAGACTAAATAGAATCGTGATAAACATTACGGTGACTCTGCACCTTCGATTAGAACAGTTTATACGTGGTTTAAAAATTTTCAGAGTGGCAATATGGGCACAAGTGATGCTGTGGTTCAAATGGCTCTGAGCACTATGGGACTCAACATCTTAGGTCATAAGTCCCCTAGAACTTAGAACTACTTAAACCTAACTAACCTAAGGACATCACACACACCCATGCCCGAGGCAGGATTCGAACCTGCGACCGTAGCAGTCCCGCGGTTCCGGACTGCAGCGCCAGAACCGCTAGACCACCGCGGCCGGCACAAGTGATGCTGAACGTTCTGAACGCCCTGTGGTGGTTACGACTCCAGAAATCGTTGATAAAATCCATGATATGGTGATGGATGACAGAAGAGTCAAGGTGCGTGTGATTGTTAGTGCTGTGGGCATCTCGTATGAATGGGTGCATAATATTTTGGATAAACATTTGGACATGAGAAAGCTATGCGTAAGATGGGTTCCACGATTGCTCATGCTTGACCAAAAACGGAATCGTGTGAAGTGTTGCAACGCTGGTTTGCAGCTGTTCAGGAAGAATCTGCAAGACGTTAAGCGTCGTTTCGTCACTGTGGATGAAACATGGATACATTACTATACTCCTGAAACCAAACTATCTAAACAATGGGTTACCAAAGGAGAGTCGCACCAAAATAGGCGAAGACCATTCTTTCGGCCGGAAAGGTTATGGCAACTGTCTTTTGGGATTCACAAGCGATAATCCTCATCGAATATATTGCTTCCCCCTACTTACACCTCCCGAGGAAATCACGAATGTAGAATGTAAAATTAGAGAGATTCGAGCGCGCACGTAGGCTTTCCGGCAGTCGTTCTCCCCGCGAAACATACGCGACTGGAACAGGAAAGAGAGGTAATGACAGTGGCACGTAAAGTGCCCTCCACCACACACCGTTGGGTGGCTTGCGGAGTATAAATGTAGATGTAAATGTAGACTATCTGAAAAATCGTAAAACTATTACAGGTGAATATTATTCATAGTTATTGGACCGTTTGGAAACCGAGTTGCAAGGAAAACGCTGGCGATTGGACGGCAAAAAACTCATTTTCCTTCACGACAATGCACGAGCAGGCACCTCAGCAGTTGTGGTCGCAAAATTAATGGAAATAGGATTCCAACTCGTTTCACATCCCCCCTATTCTCCAGACTAGGCTCCTTTGGGCTACTATTTGTTCCCCAATTTGAAGAAATGGCTGGCGGGACAAAGATTTTATTCAAACGTGGAGGTGATGGCAGCAACTAATAGCTGTTCTGCAGACTTGGACGATTCCTATCACTCGGAAGGGATCAACAAATTAGAACAGCGTTGGATGAAGTGTATTAGTCTGAAAGGAGACCATGTCGAAAAATAAGAGGTTTACCCTCAAATACATAATTAGTTTTTACTTTTGCACGAACTTTTCAAGCGCCCCTCGTATAAATGGGCATTGGCGGAACTTTCATTTGCAATCAGGCGATTCACGTGGAAAGGTTTCCGACGTGATTATGGTAGAATGACAGGAATTAACAGCCTTAGAACGCGGAATGGTATTTGGAGCTACATGCATGGGACATTCCATTTCAGAAATTGCTAGGGAATTCAATATTCTGCGATCCACCGTCTCAAGAATGTGCGAGAATGCCAGATTTAAAGCATTATCTCTCACCGCAAACAAAGCGGTGTCCGACGGCCTTCACTTAACGACCCAGAGCAGCGCCGTTTGTGTTGACTTGTAGGTACCAACAGACAAGCAACACTGCGTGAAATGACCGCATAAAGCAATGTAGGACGTACGACGAAGTATCCGTTAGGACAGTGCGGCGAAACCTGGCGTTAATGGGCTGTGGCAGCAGACGGCCGACGCGAGCGCCTTTTGCTAACAGCACGACATCGCCTGCAGCGCCTCTCCTGGGAAACCTATTTCTGTTAGTAAGTACTGACGATAGCGTTCGAGTTGCCACAGACCCCACACAGCCACGGACAGAAGTTATCAACATGGCACTGAGCAAGCTGGTGGTGGCTCCGAAATGGTGTGGGCTGTGTTTACATACAATGGAAGCTATTAGGAGTAGTGCGTTTTCAAGCTTGGTTAGTATCTCCAAGCACATAGGATAAGAATAAGTCAATAATGCCTACTTTCCCTTGGACAGAAGGTCAAGTGATGAGGTGTGGATGCGTGGACGTAAAACGGTTAGTTTACACTGTCAGGCGGAGTCCAGTTACGACTGTGCAGAAATCATCAGGTATTAAATTGTGTGATGTGTTTGTCTGAAGACTGTCACGCACAGAAAAGAAAATTAACCAACATACTGAAATGGGTACATATTAAGGTACCAATGATCAAAATTACTGTGCTTATACCCATAACACCCCGATAAATATATTAGAGAATTTGTGCTTATGTGCTGGCATCACTGACATGTTGAAATAAGCCAGTTGGACTGCTTCTTATAGAAAAATATTGTGTACTGCCTCTCTCGTGGCTTACGCACGGACCTTCCAGAGAATAAAAAAATATATTAAACTTACCACTAGTACATGTGTTACAAGTAAAATACAAAATTTCACCAACTTTTATATGGTGAGATATCTTTTTTGCTGGGGTACTTTGTTGGTTATCTCAACATGACGAAGTGGTCAAAAGTAGCATTAATCGTATTAACTAATGTAAGTGGGCTGCTTCTGTGTTGACAGCGCTGTGTAGCGCATTGCATTGGATCTCTGACTGCGCTTTCTTTGTAAGAGACTCTGTGGCTGGTTTGAGTCGTTGTTGGAAGTTAATCGCCAGTACTGTTGGGCAGCTGGAGGTGAACAGCCAGCAGTGATGGATGTTAAATGTCAGAAGCTAGCATTGATGGAGGATAGAGGTCTGAAGTGTTAGCGTAGGCTAACGATCTGGAAGTATCCGACTTGGAGACTGAAAATTATTCATGATTATATTTCTTTGTACTGGATGCCAACGACGATTTATATTCGTCTTTGAACTGGGTGCCACATTATTAAGGTAAAAAATACATTATTTGGTTCAAATGGCTCTGAGCACTATGGGACTTAACATCTATGGTCATTAGTCCCCTAGAACTTAGAACTACTTAAACCTAACTAACCTAAGGACGTCACACAACACCCAGTCATCACTACATTATTTGGTTCGCAACAAAATCTTTCCTTTGCTAACCAGATGCCTATTAGTAGTTAGTGGCGTTAGTAGTTAGAATTTTTTATTTAGCTGGCAGTATTGACTCTCGCTGTACTGCAGTAGTTCGCGTAATGAAGATTTTTTGTGAGATAAGTGCTTAATGAAATGTATAGGTTATTGTTAAGATTTCTTTTTAGTCAGTACCATTCTTTTGAATTAATTATTTGAAGTCAGGTTGCAATAATAATTTTTTTTTCAGTCAGATTGCGTTGCGCTAGAATATTGTGGGTCAGTGTTGACATGATAAGAAAAAGTAAAGCGAAAGTAGGCTCACTACGTTCAGTTTTACTCAGCTGTTTCGGAATCAAATAACGCAGAAGTTTCATCTTCTCAGTCATTCAGCAATTTAAGTACAGACACACCCATTTAAATAAAGAAGTTTCACTAATTAACCTTAACAGCACATCTACAGACAAATATTCTAATTTATTATCCCGTACTGCCAATACTGTTACTGTTTCTCGAATTATTTTATACTTAAATGCCTGTTTTAATAATAGTAAGGAAATTTTATTGGCTCATTGTTTAATTTTTACTGCTTTTATGAAAAAAAGTAATACTGACTTACTATAGTGACGCTTAACACAATCTGTGGACATTTTGTTGGTGTTGATCGCTTAAGACATTTTGAAGCTATTTATTCTTAAAGATAGAAGCTACGTCTACATCTTACATCGTCTGTAGTTAAGGTACTATTCCATATACGTAATGGGTCTTTAAATGTTCTTATTGGGCGTAAATTTATGCATAAAGCCTCTCCCTGTGACGCGCACACCACGTGTACGGCTGCCACGTGAGTCCGCCAGAAAATGCCCGTCGCCTGTCGCTAGAGACCGGCCTATCACTCCAGTCATGCGGACAAACACTCCACATGGACCTGCACATGCATCGCTGCCACGTCTCTGTTGTTCATGTATTGAAACCAGCAGACGCTCCTCTGCGCCTCCAGTTTTGTGAGTGGCTGTTCACTGAGATAACACTGAACCCCTTGGGCGTGGATCTGTTCAGTATATATGATGAAGCTTGCTTTCACTTGAGTGATTATGTCAACTCACAGACTCACAGATTCTGGGCAGCGCAGAATCCGCTTAACTTCCTCGAAACACCACTGAATGACAGAAGGATGGGGTGGTGTGCGGTGTCCTATATTATTTCATGGCTCTGAGCACTATGAGACTTAACATCTGTGGTCATCAGTCCCCTAGAACTTAGAACTACTTAAACCTAACTAACCTAAGGACATCACACACATCCATGCCCGAGGCAGAAGTCGAACCTGCGACCGTAGCAGTAGCGCGGTTCCGGACTGAGCGCCTAGAACCGCTAGACCACCGCGGCCGGCATATTATTTCATCAGACGCCGACTTCGACGCATTACATTGCCAACACATTGAAGCTCGTTGTGGCAGCATTAACGAAAGGGGAAAAGACATACAGTTACTTCCAACAGGATGGAGCAACAGCCCATACAGCCGGCCGAACCTTGGAGCACGTTTACCCAATCTTCACGCCTGACAGAGATGTCACCAGAGGTCAGTCTGGACGTCGCGTCAGCTGCCTCCCAGGTCACCTAATCTATCAGTGTGCGATTGTACTGAATGGGGAGTCCTCAAATCTAAGGTGTATTGCAACAACACTCATAGTCTTCAAGAACTGCAGCAGAACATTTCAGACGAGATTGCAGCAATTCGAGCGGTCCAGCTTCTATCCGCCTTCAGCAACTTGTTGACCAGGGCTCAAAAGTGGCAACAATGAAATGGTCGCCGTCAACGTTTGCTATAGTCAGGTTAGTACTGCATGTTCTTTCCTCTGTTTTGCTTCTTTGCACTCTGGAACTCTGTTCTCAGGGCCACTTTTATTTTTCCCACCCTGTACAAATATATTGTTGCCTTATCATCGTAAAGAGGAAATTTCATAGATTAAGACAAATGAAAAAAGCAATAATTGAACATTTCAAGGCTTCAACTGGTACAGAGCTCCTGAGAAGAAAATAAGCCTGAGGAGCAATAGACTTAAATAATTAGACTACATACTTTTAATAAGATGGAGCCCTAACTTAATTTTATCGAGCATGGTTGAAGGCTGTGTCGTGGATCTGTTGAAGTCAGCTTCCTGCCGTGATATAAGTATTTGGAATTTTTGAGGCATAATGCTGTGACCTTGCAAAATTCCTGCACGATTTCGTGGGCTTAGAAAAGTTTTCCAGGATGGATCTGGTAAAAATTTAATTCCGAACAGCGGCATGGTATTCAGGACTGTAATTTCTAGATCGAACTCGATAATGAATCGATCGTTAGAATCACAGTAATTAAACCAATATAAAATAAACATTTTTATTTACTAAACACTACCCACACCGCGTTAAGTACATTTTATATCGTTTACCAAATGATACATGTAATTCAGTTACCTGGAACTTCTAACGCAGTAATTGCGCATTGTGACGTCTAATATCATCCTCTCCTAGGCGCCAGCTTAAAAACGGATCACACGCTGTATTAAGACCTTGTACACAAATTGTATGTCTAAACAGTTCGCATGGTTCTGACAAATCACTCATCAAGTGGCCAATAGTGAGTTCAAACGAAGACACAGAGAAAACTAGTCAGCAGAGTACAGAAATGACGAAGTCACAATAAAAGTGGTTCGTATACATCTAAGAAAATACAGGGTACACTGTTGAGACTGAGGTGGTGGACTGCGGTGTTATAAGAAGGGGCGATGGTCAAGAATCACCTGAAAACGCACCATTGAGGAGGAATTACGAAAGGAGAGGGAGTAATTGATACCGATAACGAAATTGTCCAACAGTAGAACCAACTGTAAATTTTCCGCTGATGCTCTGTGGTCACTAACATTGATTACATTTGAAAATGTCATGGTAACCATGATCTTGTCACAAAATACCAAAGTGATCAGATACACATGAATCCACTGGTCTAGGAACAGGGATTTCAATCTATTACAACTCTTACAACGATAATGCGAAAATCACTTTTCATAATGTCTGTATTATAATGATACAGTGATCGCTGGCGTTGTGGGACCGCAGAGCATACTTCTGTGCTCTGTAGGTGTGAGGAGAGGGGAAGGGGTAGTGAGGGAAGAGGAAGTAGAGGAGGAGAACGGAGAACTGTAGCTACTGTTCATATGTTAATGTTTAATGTTTTGTCGACGTCACGGTCTTTAAAGGCATAAACATCTATTTTATTGGCTCGATTAACACAGACTTCTGGATAAACAATAACTGCGGCCACAGCAGGGGCGCGAAACAACATTTCTGCTTGTTTCACTGAACGCTAGGTACTGAGAAAAATTACCAAAAACATAATCGCTTGCGAATACCTTAGCGATCAGGATTAATGCTCACAATATAGTTGTTGCTCTCTGATAAATTTAAAAACTCTCCCTAGCACGCAAATGATAGTAGACATATTTTACACGTTCATTGAGGTGTAACACGCCTAACGTTATACAATACACAATTGTGTGAATGCAAAAATGAGGGAAACAGTAAGCTCTGAGAAACATTTTTTCTTCTTTCTGAGAAGATAAGCGGTGATCATGAGCACAGAGCAGAATAATATCGATCTGGCAGATATTCTGTGTAAAGTAGTTCTACACTGAAGAGCCAAAGAAATTGTACACCGCCGGCCGGTGTGGCCGAGCGGCTCTAGGCGCATCAGTCTGGCACTGCGCGACCGCTACGGTCGCAGGTTCGAATCCTGCCTCGGGCGTGGATGTGTGTGATGTCCTTAGGTTAGTTAGGTTTAAGTAGTTCTAAGTTCTAGGGGACTGATGACCTCAGATGTTAAGTCTCATAGTGCTCAGAGCCATTTGAACCAAAGTGTACACCTGCCTAATGTCCGCCTGCTTAGCTGGGTGGTAACGTGCTCGCCGCCCGTAATCGATTCCGCGCTGGGTTGGAGATTTTCTCCGCTCGGTCACTGGGTGTTGTGTTGTCCTCATCATCATTTCATCCTCATTACCGGTGCGCCAGTCGCCCACTGTGGCGTCAACTGAAATCAGTCTTGCGCTTGGATGCCGAGCTTGCCCGGATGAGGCCTCCCGGTCAACGATGCCATATGCTCATTTCCATTTTTACGTGCCTAATATCGTGTAGGGCCCCCGAGAGCAGGCAGAAGTGCCGTAACGCGACGTGGCATGCACTTGGCTAATGTCGGAAGTAGTGCTAGAGGGAACTGACACCACGAATCCAGCAGTGCTGTTCATAAATCCGTAAGAGTACGAGGGCATGGAGATCTCTTCTGCACAGCACGTTGCAAGGCATCCCAGATATGCTCAACAATTATCCTGCCTGGGGAATGTGGCGGCCAGCGAAAGCGTTTAAACTCAAAAGAGTGTTTCTGGAACCACTCTGTAGCAATTGTGGACGTTTTGAATTCGAGGAGGAGGAGGAGGGAAGAGATTAGTGTTTAACGTCCCGTCGACAACGAGGTCATTAGAGGCGGAGCGCAAGCTCGGGTGAGGGAAGGATGGGGAAGGAAATCGGCCGTGACCTTTCCAAGGAACCATCCCGGCATTTGCTGAAGTGATTTAGGGAAATCACAGAAAACCTAAATCAGGATGGCCGGAGACGGGATTGAACCGTCGTCCTCCCGAATGCTAGTCCAGTGTGCTAACCACTGCGCCACCTCGCTCGGTTTTGAATTCGAGTTGTGGCTTGTTGAAAATTGTAATCTCGTGTGACTAGGGCCTCCCGTCAGGCAGACCGTTCGCCGGGAGCAAGTCTTTGGATTTGACGCCACTTCGGCGACTTGCTCGTCGATGGGGATGAAATGATGATGATTAGGACAACACAACACCCAGTCCCTAAGCGTAGAAAATCTCTGAACCAGCCTGGAATCTAACCCGGGCCCTTAAAATTGACATTCTGTCGCGCTAACCACTCAGCTAATGGCGGAGTACTATTGAAAATGGATCCAGCAGTATACTGCACACCTTTCTCCACAAGAGTTAAGGATGTCCGATCCAAATGCAGGTTTGATGTCTGCCGGGTATTAACTGAGTGAAAGCTGCTTATTCTTGGGAATAAGCTAATATTGGTAACAAGAAATAACAGTAAGGAATATTTACATGAAGAGGCCAATGTCGAAATACCCAGACACGTGAACTGTGGTCGACAAGAGGTTTTGTGAACTTACACCATTTATTGCCCGAACCGCCCTTTTCTCAGCCAAAAATATCCTTTTAGAATGGGAAGAGTTACCCCAAAATATAATACCATACGACATAAGCGAATGAAAACAAGCAAAGTAGACTAATTTTCGTGTCGAACGATCACTCACTTCAGATACCGTTCGTATAGTAAAAATGGCAACATTAAGTCTTTGAACAAGATCCTGTACGTGGGCTTTCCACGACGGTTTACTATCTGAACACCTAGAAATTTGAACTGTTCAGTTTCACTAATGATATGCCCATTCTGTGAAATTAAAACATCAGGTTTTGTTGAATTGTGTGTTAAAAACTGACTCTTGCTGTGTTTTAGCGTTAGTTTATTTTCTATAAGCCATGAACTGCACCATTTGAAACCGAGCCAATGCTGCACACAACATCCTTTACTACCAAACTAGTGTCATCGGCAAACAGAAATACAGGGTGATTCAAAAAGAATACCACAACTTTAGGAATTTAAAACTCTGCAACGACAAAAGGCAGAGCTAAGCACTATCTGTCGGCGAATTAAGGGAGCTATAAAGTTTCATTTAGTTGTACATTTGTTCGCTTGAGGCGCTGTTGACTAGGCGTCAGCGTCAGTTGATGCTAAGATGGCGACCGCTCAACAGAAAGCCTCCAAGAAGCCCTGATCTTACCCCCTGCGATTTTTTCTTATGGGGATATGTTAAGGATATGGTGTTTCGGCCACCTCTCCCAGCCACCATTGATGATTTGAAACGAGAAATAACAGCAGCTATCCAAACTGTTAGGCCTGATATGCTACAGAGAGTGTGGAACGAGTTGGAGTATCGGGTTGATATTGCTCGAGTGTCTGGAGGGGGCCATATTGAACATCTCTGAACTTGTTTTTGAGTGAAAAAAAAACCTTTTTAAATACTCTTTGTAATGATGTATAACAGAAGGTTATATTATGTTTCTTTCATTAAATACACATTTTTAAAGTTGTGGTATTCTTTTTGAATCACCCTGTATTTTACAGTTACCCCTAGTATTAGAGGGCATATCATTTACATAAATAATGGATCACCATCCCCCCCCTACCCCCCCCCCCCCTCCCAGTTGAACATACCCCACTCAGACCCCACATCACAGCCATTCTCAACATTGTGAATAATGACCTTTTGCTGTCTGTTGCTAAAGTAAGAGGTGAACCAATTTTGAGATATTATTCTTCGTATTCCGTAATGGTCAAACTTCTGGAGCAATATTTTGTGATCAACACAATCAGACGCCTTAGGGTTAGTTAAATCAAAAAATATGCCTCGTGTCCGAAACCCTTTATTTAACCCATCCAGTATCCCACAGAGAAAAGAGAATATTGTATTTTCAGTTGTTAAGCGACTTCTAAAGCCAAACTGTACATTTGATAACAAATCGTGTGATATAAAATAATCAATTATCCTCATATACACAGCCTTTTCAATAACTTTAGCAAACACTGATGCCATAGAAATAGGTCCAAAATTGTCTACATTATCCATTTCTCCCTTTTTATAAAGCGGCTTTGCTGCTGAATACTTTAATCGTTCAGGAAACTGACCATTCCTAACGGAAAAATTACAAATATGGCTAAATACACGACTAACGTGTGCAGCACAGTACTTTAATATTTTCCTACGCACTCCATCATAACCATGAGAGTCCTTAGTCTTCAGTGATTTAATTATTGATTCAATCTCCTCCTTGTCTGTATAACAGAGGAGTATTTCAGACATCAATCTCGGATAGGCATTTGCCAAGAAAGTGGTATGATTCCCTGTAGAAACTAAATTTTTATTTAATTCACCAGCAATGTTCAGAAAATGATTGTTAAATACTGTACAAATATCTGATTTATCAGTAACAGAAATATATTTACTACGAACTGACTTTATATCGTCGACCTTGTGCTGCTGGCCAGTCACTTCCTTCACAGCTGACCTTACGGTTTTAATTTTATCCTGTGAATTAACTACTCTATTTGCATACCACATACTCTTTGCCTTCCTAATAATATTTTTAAGCACCTTACAGTACTGTTTGTAATGGACTGTTGTTGTTGTTGTGGTCTTCAGTCCTGAGACTGGTTTGATGCAGCTCTCCATGCTACTCTATCCTGTGCAAGCTTTTTCATCTCCCAGTACCTACTGCAACCTACATCCTTCTGAATCTGCTTAGTGTATTCATCTCTTGGTCTCCCTCTACGATTTTTACCCTCCACGCTGCCCTCCAATACTAAATTGGTGATCCCTTGATGCCTCAGAACATGTCCTACCAACCGATCCCTTCTTCTGGTCAAGTTGTGCCACAAACTTCTCTTCTCCCCAATCCTATTCAATACTTCCTCATTAGTTATGTGATCTACCCATCTAATCTTCAGCATTCTTCTGTAGCACCACATTTCGAAAGCTTCTATTCTCTTCTTGTCCAAACTATTTATCGTCCATGTTTCACTTCCATACATGGCTACACTCCATACGAATACTTTCAGAAATGACTTCCTGACACTTAAATCAATACTGGATGTTAACAAATTTCTCTTCTTCAGAAACGCTTTCCTTGCCATTGCCAGCCTACATTTTATATCCTCTCTACTTCGACCATTATCAGTTATTTTGCTCCCCAAATAGCATAACTCCTTTACTACTTTAAGTGCCTCATTTCCTAATCTAATTCCCTCAGCATCACCCGACTTAATTAGGCTACATTCCATTATCCTTGTTTTGCTTTTGTTGATGTTCATCTTATATCCTCCTTTCAAGACACTGTCCATTCCATTCAACTGCTCTTCCAAGTCCTTTGCTGTCTCGGACAGAATTACAATGTCATCGGCGAACCTCAAAGTATTTATTTCTTCTCCATGAATTTTAATACCTACTCCGAATTTTTCTTTTGTTTCCTTTACTGCTTGCTCAATATACAGATTGAACAACATCGGGGAGAGGCTACAACCCTGTCTTACTCCCTTCCCAGCCACTGCTTCCCTTTCATGTCCCTCGACTCTTATAACTGCCATCTGGTTTCTGTACAAATTGTAAATAACCTTTCGCTCCCTGTATTTTACCCCTGCCACCTTTAGAATTTGAAAGAGAGTATTCCAGTCAACATTGTCAAAAGCTTTCTCTAAGTCTACAAATGCTAGAAACGTAGGTTTGCCTTTCCTTAATCTTTCTTCTAAGATAAGTCGTAAGGTCAGTATTGCCTCACGTGTTCCAGTGTTTCTACGGAATCCAAACTGATCTTCCCCGAGGTTGGCTTCTACTAGTTTTTCCATTCGTCTGTAAAGAATTCGTGTTAGTATTTTGCAGCTGTGACTTATTAAGCTGATAGTTCGGTAATTTTCACATCTGTCAACACCTGCTTTCTTTGGGATTGGAATTATTATATTCTTCTTGAAGTCTGAGGGTATTTCGCCTGTCTCATACATCTTCCTCACCAGATGGTAGAGTTTTGTCAGGACTGGCTCTCCCACGGCCGTCAGTAGTTCCAATGGAATATTGTCTACTCCGGGGGCTTTGTTTCGACTCAGGTCTTTCAGTGCTCTGTCAAACTCTTCACGCAGTATCATATCTCCCATTTCATCTTCATCTACATCCTCTTCCATTTCCATAATACTGTCCTCAAGTACATCGCCCTTGTATAGACCCTCTATATACTCCTTCCACCTTTCTGCTTTCCCTTCTTTGCTTAGAACTGGGTTTCCATCTGAGCTCTTGATATTCATACAAGTCGTTCTCTTATCTCCAAAGGTCTCTTTAATTTTCCTGTAGGCGGTATCTATCTTACCCCTAGTGAGATAGGCCTCTACATCCTTACATTTGTCCTCTAGCCATCCCTGCTTAGCCATTTTGCACTTCCTGTCGATCTCATTTTTGAGACGTTTGTATTCCTTTTTGCCTGTTTCACTTATTGCATTTTTATATTTTCTCCTTTCATCAGTTAAATTCAATATTTCTTCTGTTACCCAAGGATTTCTACTAGCCCTCGTCTTTTTACCTACTTGATCCTCTGCTGCCTTCACTACTTCATCCCTCAAAGCTACCCATTCTTCTTCTACTGTATTTATTTCCCCCATTCCTGTCAATTGCTCCCTTATGCTCTCCCTGAATCTCTGTACAACCTCTGGTTCTTTCAGTTTATCCAGGTCCCATCTCCTTAAATTCCCACCTTTTTGCAGTTTCTTCAGTTTTAATCTACAGGTCATAACCAATAGATTGTGGTCAGAGTCCACATCTGCCCCTGGAAATGTCTTACAATTTAAAACCTGGTTCCTAAATCTCTGTCTTACCATTATATAATCTATCTGATACCTTTTAGTATCTCCAGGGTTCTTCCATGTATACAACCTTCTTTCATGATTCTTAAACCAAGTGTTAGTTATGATTATGTTGTGCTCTGTGCAAAATTCTACCAGGCGGCTTCCTCTTTCATTTCTGTCCCCCAATCCATATTCACCTACTATGTTTCCTTCTCTCCCTTTTCCTACACTCGAATTCCAGTCACCCATGACTATTAAATTTTCGTCTCCCTTCACAATCTGAATAATTTCTTTTATTTCATCATACATTTCTTCAATGTCTTCGTCATCTGCAGAGCTAGTTGGCATATAAACTTGTACTACTGTAGTAGGTGTGGGCTTCGTATCTATCTTGGCCACAATAATGCGTTCACTATGCTGTTTGTAGTAGCTTACCCGCATTCCTATTTTCCTATTCATTATTAAACCTACTTCTGCATTACCCCTATTTGATTTTGTGTTTATAACCCTGTAGTCACCTGACCAGAAGTCTTGTTCCTCCTGCCACCGAACTTCACTAATTCCCACTATATCTAACTTCAACCTATCCATTTCCCTTTTTAAATTTTCTAACCTACCTGCCCGATTAAGGGATCTGACATTCCACGCTCCGATCCGTAGAACGCCAGTTTTCTTTCTCCTGATAACGACATCCTCTTGAGTAGTCCCCGCCCGGAGATCCGAATGGGGGACTATTTTACCTCCGGAATATTTTACCCAAGAGGACGCCATCATCATGTAATCATACAGTAAAGCTGCATGCCCTCGGGAAAAATTACGGCTGTAGTTTCCCCTTGCTTTCAGCCGTTCGCAGTACCGGCACGGCAAGGCCGTTTCGGTTATTGTTACAAGGCCAGATCAGTCAATCATCCAGACTGTTGCCCTTGCAACTACTGAAAAGGCTGCTGCCCCTCTTCAGGAACCACACGTTTGTCTGGCCTCTCAACAGATACCCCTCCGTTGTGGTTGCACCTACGGTACGGCTATCTGTATCGCTGAGGCACGCAAGCCTCCCCACCAACGGCAAGGTCCATGGTTCATGGGGGGGGGGGGGGGGGGGGGGGTCATGGACTACTGCAGCTTAATTGTGACTACTTCTTATATTTTGATATAAATCCCGCTTTGTTCTATATGATATTCTTATCCCACTAGTCAGCCCCCCAGGCTGCCTAATACTGCTAGTACCACGTTTATAATGTTCTAATGGAAATAACTCTCAAAGAGTATGAGAAATGTGTTAAGGAAAGCATTATATTTATCATCGATGTTATTGGCACTATAAACATTCTGCCACTCTTTTTCCTCGACAACTCTCTATTGCTGTTGGATTAACTTTCCTACATAGTTTGTTGTTACATATGAGATTGGTTTTACTACAAAAGCCTTTTAGTGTTAAAATTTGTGCATCATGGTCTGAAAGGCCAGTCATCCTTTTACAAACAGAATGCCCATCTAGTAATGAAAAATGAATAAAAATATTTTCCATGACTGTGCTACTGTTTCCCTGCATCCTAGTTGGAAAAAAACACAGTCTGGATCAGAGCATATGAATTTAGGAGATCTTCCAACATCCTTTTTCTTGCACAATCATACAGAAAATTTGTATTGAAGTCGCCACATATAACTAATTTCAAGTAGTTCCTACAAAGCGAGTCAAGAGCCCTCTCTAGCTTGAGCAGAAATGCTCTGAAGTCAGAGTTAGGGGATCTATAAACAACAACAATTAGAAATTTAGTTTCACTAAATTCAGCTCCCCTGCACAAGATTCAAATATCTGTTCAGTGCAGTGTTGTGATACGTCTATGGACTCAAATGGAATACTGTTTTTTACGTACATAGCCACTCCCCCATCCCACAAGGAACTCCTTGAAAAACAGCCAGCTAATCTGTATCCGGTAAAGGAAGCCTCTGAATTGTAAAATAATTTGAGTGGTGCCCCGTCATACCAATAATTTCAAGGTCAATATCTATAAGCAGTTCACTAACTTTATCTGTAATGCCTCTTATATTTTGATGAAATATGCCAATTCCTTCTCTACTTGGAAACATGACATCCTCTGAAGGCGAGCCCTTAGTTGGAGGGACTTCCTTGAAGCAGGTGTACCTATAAGCTGACTTCAGTCTAAAAAGGTGCACCTCTAACACAAACTACTACAGGAATTTTTCCATGAGTGATCCCACCACCACCAACTACACTGTCACCTATAAGCTTTGCCAGCCTCCCCTTCCCATACCTGTATTTGAATACGCATGCCCATACCAGTTTCTTTGGTGCTTCAGTGTATGTACAATGAGAATGAACCTTCTCCATTCCGATGAGCGACAACAGAGACACACATAGAAAAATGGAGTACTGGTGGATATTGAAGAAGCGTTATTGAAGAAGCAAGTTATTGGTGATAGGGAAAGTTGAATTCATGTGAAAGTTCAACCGCCTGTGTGCATCGCATTGAACTGGCAGATATAATTAGATGAAAGATTGGCCGGTGCAAGGCGCAGAGAGATGTTACCTCTGCTCTATCTTTGCCTAACTGGCGGGAACGCGTTTATCTTCCGCGTCCATAGAAGGCAGCCGGCGGTTTGCCGACATGCGCTTGTCTCTCACGCTCGCTTAGGGAGTCTTTTGCTGGAATTAGATGGGGCATTTCACCGGTGATGGATTCTAAGCGCTATACTGCCATACGATTCCATGCAATGGCCGAGTGGGAAAGTTCTGCGTGACGCCTTCGGCTTCCTGCAGGCCAGGCCTGGCTGTTAACTTCTAGAAGCGCCTTAAGACGGAAATTAGACCAAGCGGCTCAATTTTGGTCACAAGACATCGAGGGCTATGCAACTGTTCCTCCAATATGACAACATCGAAAAAGATTATTTGATGAGAACATTGTGCTAAAATGACTTCTGTAGATCTCACCGGAAAATGGGTACTGAACTTCACTTGTTGCTGTTTGCCATGGTTAATATTTCAGGTGTGTGTTTATCAATTTCATTTACTGTGAGTAATAAATTTTTTTTATCCCCCTTTGGTTCGAATGATGACAGATGAATATTGTATTAAATCTTTTAAAATGCTACATCAGTGAGGGACCTTTCATAACCACTTTGTTTTTCTTTAGTTAAATGATAATTTCTGGAGTGACAATAGAGAACATAGTTTCTTAATTATAACTCTTTTCTGTATATTTGCTTTGATTCTTAAATGTTTCAAAGTATATGACTGGCATCTCCAGTGTTTTATTAGCTGGATTCTATAGCTTTTCCAAACTGTTGTTTTAACATTCTAAATGCTAATTTTTAATGGCGTTTCTTTCTCTCTGTTACAGTTCTGCATCATTACCATTTCAGAGGTCGATCAGGCTGGCTTTGTCAGTATCAGTGAACCAGAAGTATCTTATTAATTTCTTGAAGTAAAAGTTGCCTGATTTAATCATTTCGTAAAAGCATTTTATTTGCCATTAATCTTTCAGATACTGTTTAACGTGATTCAAACAAATATTCTTTTATGATTAAATCTGAATATATTTCTAAAAATAAATTATTTGTTTGCTGTCTTGGTTCGGAGTCCAAATTAATAAGATGGAACCTTACCACTTAAAAGCCTCCTAACTATCAACTACATCAAAAATTAGCTATCACCAAGGAGAACAAAAAGCTTCTACGGTCGCCTACGTAGCTCTAAAATATACACTGAAAGTAAATAACTATGTTACCAGCTGATTTAATTAAATCGTGTATCCACAGAGAACTCTATTCATAAGTGTAACCGAAAGAAATAGACACAGCTGATGCTGCAGCAAATATCTCGTGTCATGGTAGTACGCCCAGTCTAAGATATAGGTTAGGCAAAATGAAACAGGTCTGGGAAACATTTATAAGACTGCCGCAGAAATGACACTTATTGATGAACCGGGGGACTGCTTATCTCAGAAAATGCTGGAAACCGTGATTTCGATGCACCAGCTGGCTGCGATCACATAGCAGCGGAAGCAAGCTGTGTCCCGAGTACTTCCCTCTCTTATTAAGTTTGAGTGAGAGAATCAGATGTGTTTAGTGACCAGTTGAATGCAGCACAAAATGGTGCTCACGATAAAACACTTTATTTTCCTTGTCGAGTTTTATGCGAAGCACAAGTCGTGGTAAAGGTGTGCGGAAAAGTTTAACAATGACAGTGTTTTTGCAAAACTTCCAGCATGCAAAACTTACAGTTAGTGGACAAATGTCGCGAAAGGGCCGTGTAACGAATAAAAACTTTCAGTGAAGAATCCGAGCACCAGAAAACGTTCTTCAGTAACGGAAAGCCTGGAAGAAAGTTCGATGAAATCTCAGCTCCGTTTATCTGTGCAAGTGGAAATAATGAAGTCGTCGTGTCAAAACATTACCAAAATGGATCTAGGATCTGTATCTCTATCCTTACATATTTACTGTTGTGCATTAGTTAAAGCGTCCAGACGCACTCTGACGTGTTGAGTCCGGCCGGTGGTTTGTTAGTGAAATGGAATCAGGACTTCTGGATCCTGGCTGTTTTTAATTTTCTTAGATGAAGCTTGGCTTGGCCGATGAGGAATGCACAGAGCATATGCCGTTATGCACCAGAAATCAACATGAAAACGCTGAAGAGCCGTTGCATAATCTCAAGAATAATGTTTGGTGCGCAGTGTCTGATGTTTGCACCGTAACGCTATTATTTCACTAAACTAACCGGTATGTCCAGAAACTGTTTAATCCAAACATGGACCAGCTCACAGAAGATGAATGACTGTATGGATATTTTCAGCAAGAGAGACAAACAGCAGGCAACTCCTTGACGAACTTGCCACCGGTGCATACGATGTTCGGTGAGGAGTGGACAATCAGCAGAGGCAGTGATCTCGAGCACAGCGCTACGTCGACGACAACGGCGGCCATTTCCAGCATCGTCTGTGATATTCATTAGTAAAGGCCAGTTCTGCGTCGGTCTTATTGTAAATACAATCAGGGCCAGTTTTATTTTGACCATAAGTGGAAAAGTGCAGCCATATATGACACAGCCGGGAATTCGTTTATCAGGTGCTCATCTGCGTGGGCTATATCCAGCCATGCACAAGTGTTTGTTGACATGCTGCAAACAGTGCAGTCATTACAGACGGGTTGCTTTGACACTTTTTTGAGTTGGCATCGATATCTTAAACTAAACAAACGAACAGGTAAATAGACAGTTGAATGATGATTCTTTCGTACACATGCGCCAACACTCAACGAGTCTTTACTTGATTCAACGTTACGTTGCACTGAAATTCTTATTCACTCTTCACCTAAGACATTACTGAAATTGAAATAACTACCGACAACTACTGAACATGGAGTTGCTACTGTGTGGTCTGGCGAGAACATATGATGAAGCCACTAAAAAAACATCCTGGCTGTGTAGTAGTTCTATTACGCGACATAATGTAGAACTTTTCTACCCCCAAAGGTCTTAGAGCTTTAGGTTCTCGTTTCATGTCTTTCATAAAGCATATGGTTGTGCATTATATCGAAATCACTTTATTAGACAGTCCAGACACAAACTATCTTGATGCGGGCAACTGTCTGCATGTTTAAAAAAATCCTAAGTATTACTGTGAGAGAAAAATCGTAAAGAACAACCTTGAAGAGATTTTACAAATTTAATTATTCATCAGAACAGGTATTTGTCATCGTGCAAATAGGGATAAAAACTTTGTTCATATCTACAGTAGCAACACAGCTTAAACGAAACAATGACTGCAAAATTACATCAGCACGTCACAAAAATTTTGCTAAACTGGGAATACGTTAAGTACTGCCTGGAACTAACAGTCTAACCCATATCCTCTTGTAGTCGCGAACTGCAACTGTAGTTATTTCATTTCTAAGAAGAAGGCCACGCAGGATAGAAAGACATCAACGGCCGGATTTTCAAACTGGTACATTTTTACAAGGCTAGGTTTTTAAATGAATATCGTTTTTTTTAAGTTGATTTTTCTTGTTGTTGTTGTTGTGGTCTTCAGTCCGAAGACTGGTTTCACGCAGCTCTCCAGGGTACTCTATCCTACGTAGGCCTCTTCACCTCCGATAACTACTGCAACCTATATCATTCTGAAGATGCTTGCTGTATTCACCTCTTGATTTCCCTTTACGATTTTTATCCCCCAGTACTAAACTGGTGACCCCTTGGTGTCCCAGAAACAGTCCTACCAAACGATCCCTTCTTCTAGTCAGGTTGTGCCGTATATTTCTTTTCTGCCCAATGCTATTCAGTACCTCCCCATTAGCTACGTCTTCCACCCATCTAATCACTTTTTTCTGTGGCATCATGTATCAAAAGCTTGTGTCCTAATCTTGTCTGGTTTATCGTCTATGGTTCACTTCCGTACATGACTACTCACCATACAAATACTTTCAGTAAAGACTGCTACAAGTTGAGATTTGGTATCGCAGGACAGTGCGGGTCAGGTTGTGGAAAGGGGCCAAGATCAGTTACCGTTAGTTACACAAGAACACACAACTTTATTCCTCGAAAACACAATGCACAGTTTTATCTTTAAAACAACAAGGATCAATTCACGGCTGAGGGCCCAAGTAACTTCTCAATAATAAGTTTTAAATAATTCCTTTTAAAACACAAGGATTTAGACAAACGGCTGAAGGCCTAACTTAAGTAAAATTAACATATCTTCTCGGCTAAAGGCCCAAATAATATTTCAGATCAGCAAAGAAAATTCTTTGAAGGCAAGGGTTTACCAATTTCGGCTAAAAGCCATATTAAGGAAAATTTAGATTAATTCCTCCGCTGAAAGCCCAATAACATTTGAACATAATAAAAGGCAACCTTTAAAGACAAGCATTTACACAGTACAACAGGAAACCATCTTAAGAAAACATGAAACAACTTGACGACTGAAGGCCCAAACAATTATTCAAAGTAATTAAAGACAAACCTTAAGATAAGCATTTATAGAGTACGGCTGAAAGCCATTTTAAGAATTCAATATAATTAAAGAGAAACCTTACAGACCGGAATTTACACGTTACGGATGAAACCCACAAATTTTAAAACAAACGCGGCTGAAGGCCTAAACACAGAGCAAACAAGAATTTTAAATAGAACACGCCTGAAGGCCTAATCTTAAAATACTTCACATAAGGTTCGGCTGAAGGCCATATACTGAACATAGAAGAGACAAAATTAATACACGGCTGAAGGCCTGACACAGTACTTGCGACAAAAGAAAATCACAATCACAAACAATAGAACAGTGGGGCTCAGAAGTGTTCCAAGGGTCGGCCTGGGGAGGAAACTGTAACAACAGTTTAGGTGAGACAGGCAGCCAAGGGTAACAGTAAATAATCGGGTGGCAGCACGTTCTAGGGACGGCTGAAGGACCAACCAACAACCCCAATCAATTCCCCTGTCGCAACCAACCGAATGACTACTCCAGTACGTAGACAGCATTCATCTGCTCAGTGGAAATCACAGTAGGTACACACAGTTCCACTTAAACACTGCACCAAGAACTCCGACAATCCTAAAACCAATCACCGTGGAACAACAGGAAGAAACGACAAGTCACACACACACAGAGTTTCCATAAGCGGTCGGCGAACAAATACACGTCGTCCGATGAGACGACCGACCGAAGCACCAACCAAGGTCGTCCTTACACATGTTACGATTGTCGGCAACGGTAGGGCGAGTCTTGGCTGTCCGGAGCTCACTGCAGCTCCAACCCGACTCAACTCGATGTCCGTTCTGAACTCGGAGACACGGCGACCCGGGCACACTGGCTCGGATCCACCCATGCAGAGGTAACTCTTGCCCATCGGCGACGACATCTCTGCACGAGAAAGGAAACGACCCACGTCCGGCAACATGACCAACTGACGAGGCCCAGAATCAAAAGACCAAATACACGTCGCCCACTGAGACGACCAACCGACAAACCGGTGGTCGATCCCGCTTCAATCTCCTTCTGTCGGACAGTTCACGTGTGTGGCCAGCGGTCGGCAATTACTGGCTGTCCGCGCCTCACTGGCGCTCCGTCCCCCGACTCCCTTCGGACGGACGATGTCCCGGAGACACTGGCTCGGACCCAACCGTGCAGAGGGAACACCGGCCCATTGGCCACCCGACATCTCTGCACAAGGAAGGGACCGATCCAAGTCCCGCAAGATGACCAATTCAACGGGCCCAAAAGCGGTCAGAAGACCAAATACACGTCGCCCGGTGAGACGACCGACCGAACGACCAACCAACGGTCCTCCCCGCTCGAGTCTCCTTCCGTCGGACAGTGCATGTGTGTCGCAAGCGGTCGGGAAGTACTGGCTGCCCGCGCCTCACTGGGGCTCCGTCCCCGACTGGATTCATGACACACGACGACCCGGAAATACTAGCAATCGCTCCAGAGATAGTACGACAGTGCATTAGCGATATGCTGCTGCTACCCACGGAGAAGCAAACCAGAAACTTAGTGACGCCAGTAAATCGAATAAGAAGGAGGCCACAGTACCGTAAAGACAAGGTTACAAGCAATAAACGGCATGAACACGAGAGGCGCACGACTCAACTTCATTACACTTAAAACCGTACTCGGTTTAACAAATTTCTCTTCTTCAGAAACACTTTTCTTGCCCTTGCCTGTCTAAATTTTATATCGTTCATATTTCGCCCGTCATCAGTTATTTTGTTGCCCAAATAGCAAAACTCGTCTACTACTTTAAGTATCTTATTTCATAATCTAACCCCCTCAGCATCAGCTGATTTCATTCGATTACATTCCATTAACCTCGTTTTGCTTTTGGTTGATGTTCATCTTGTGTCCTTCGAAAGAAGATACTGTTCATTCCGTTCAGCTGCTCTTCCAAGCCCTTTGCTGTCCCTGACAGAATTACAATGTCATTGGCAAACCTCAAAGTTTTTGAAACTTCCTGGCAGATTAAAACTGTGTGCCCGACCGAGACACGAACTCGGGACCTTTGCCTTTCGCGGGCAAGTGCTCTACCAACTGAGCTACCGAAGCACGACTCACGACCGGTACTCACAGCTTTACTTCTGCCAGTACCTCGTCTCCTACCTTCCAAACTTTACAGAAGCTCTCCTGCGAACCTTGCAGAACTAGCACTCCTGAAAGAAAGGATAGGTACTGGCAGACGTAAAGCTGTGAGTACCGGTCCTGAGTCGTGCTTCGGTAGCTCAGTTGGTAGAGCACTTGCCCGCGAAAGGCAAAGGTCCTGAGTTCGAGTCTCGGTCGGGCACACAGTTTTAATCTGCCAGGAAGTTTCATATCAGCGCACACTCCGCTGCAGAGTGAAAATCTCATTCTCAAAGTTTTTATTTTTTCTCCTTGGATTTCAATTCCTATTGCGAATTTTTCTTCCGTTTCTTTTACCTCCTGCTCAATGAACAAACTGAACAACATCGGGGACAGGCTACAACCCTGTCTTACTCCATCCTCAACCACATCTTTCCTTTTATATCCCACTGTCATCTGGTATCTGGACAAGTCGTAAATAGCCTTTCACTCACTATGTTTTAGCCCCGCTACCCTAAAAATTCCAAAAATAGTATTCTAGTCAACATTTTGAAAAGCCTTCTGTAAGTCTACAAATGCTAGAGACGTAGATTTGCCTTTCCTTAATCTGTCTTCTCAGAGAAGTCGTAGGGTCAGTATTGCTTCTCGAGATGCTACATTTCTCCCGATTCTCCGAGGTCCATTTCTACCAGTTCTTCCAAGAACCATCTGGAAGGATTTTGTACAGAGAATTTTGCACAGAGAATAATTTAATATTCGCTAACACTTGCTTTAAGAATCATGAAAGAAGGTTGTTTCCGTAGAAGAGACCTGCAGACACTAGAAAGTTTTGTTGATTATATAATTGTAAGACACATTTCGGTACCATATTTTATATTATAAGACATTTCCAGTGGCATATGTGGCATCTGACCACAATTTGTTGGTTATAAACTGTAGATTAAAGCTGGAACTATTGTAAAAACTTCGCAATTTAAGTAGATGGGACCTGGATAAACTGAAATAACTAGAGCTTGTTGAGAGTTTCAGAGGGGGAAATAGGGAACGACTGACAAAAACATGGGAAAGGAATGCAGTAGAAGAAGAATGGGGTGCATAGAGGTGAAATAGTGAAGGCATCAGAGGATCAAGTATGTGAAAAGACGAGGGCTGGTAGAAATTCTTGTGTAACACAAGAGATTGAAAATACAAAGGTCTAAAAAATGAGATTGAGAGGAAGTGCAAAATGGCTAAGGAGTAATGGCTAGAGGACAAATGTAAGAAGTACATATCACTAGGGTGAAGATAGAAACCGCCTACAGGAAATTTAAAGAGACCTTTGGAGAAACAAAAAGCACCTGTACGAATGTCAAGACCTCGAATGGCAAACCGGTCTTAATCGAAGAGCGGAAAGCTGAAAGGTGGAAGGAGACGTACTCGAGGGCAGTATTATAGAAATGGAAGGGGACGTAGATGAAGATGAGATATGGTGCTACCTGAGGAATTTGACAGAGCACTGAAAGACCTAAGTCGAAAGAAGGCCCGAACAGTAGACAAGATTCCGTTAAAACTACTGATCACCTTGAGAGAGCCAACCATGACAAATCTCTTCCATCCGGTGAGCAAGACATATGAGACATACTTCAAGAAGAATATAATAATTCCAATTCCAAAGAAAGGAAGTACTAACACGTGTGAAATTCACCGAACTATCAGTTTAATAAATCATGACTTCCCTTTGCAATTTTATTTTTACGTGAAAACGTATACTTTAATCTACTTTTCTACATAGTTCCTATCAATAAGGCATTTGTCGTACAACCAGCTTTGAATACCATCCTCGTAGTAATCTGAATATCTTTCCATAACTTAAAGGTTCTGCAACATCTGCATGAAGAACATTTCTTGACTCTTGAGGAAGTTGATCACATAACGTCGAAATCGTAAAGCGCCCGTTGTCTCACACTTTTTCATCAGTTTTTAGCATCAAATCGTTAGTAATGATTGAAGGTCGCCCACTTCGTTCCTCATTATGCACATTCGTACGGCCATCTTTAAAAGCTCTCAATCCCTTTTCCGTACTATTCCGGCGTTGATGTTTGAAAAAGTGTGCTTTACGCAGCTGTTAAATTTCATGTTCATCGACACTCACAACTACAGTCTACTTCCTGTATAAGTTGTAGATAACCTGTCACTCCATGGTCTTTTTTTTATCCTTGCTACCTTAACAATTTCAAAGAGTGTAAAAACATCAACAAAAAATTGCCAAATGGCTCTGAGCACCATGGGACTTAACATCTGAGGTCATCAAAAAAAATGGTTCAAATGGCTCTGAGCACTATGGGACTTAACTTCTGAGGTCATCAGTACCCAAGAACTTAGAACTACGTAAACCAAACTAACCTAAGGACATCACACACATCCATGCCCGAGGCAGGATTCGAAACTGCGACCGTAGCAGCCGCGCGGTTCCGGTCTGAAGTGCCTAGAACCGCTCGGTCACCGAGGCCGCCCAACACCATCAACACTGACAGAAGCTTTCTATATTTCTATGACGCTTATTAACATAGGTTTTCCTTTGTTCAACATATCTTCCATGTCGTAGAGTCAGAAAAGCCTTGTGTCTTCCTATATTTCCGCCGAACCTAAACTTATCTTCCCCGTAGTCGACCTATACCAATTTTTCGATTCGTCTGTAAATAACTCGTGTATTTTCAATAATGAATTATTAAATCGATAGTTCCATAATGTTCACACCTGTCCCCACCTGTATTTTGTTTATTAAATTCTTCTTTTAGTATATATCTCCTGTCTCACATATCTTGCACACCAGGTGGAATTGTTTTGCCGTTACTGGTTTCCTAATGGTCGCAGTAATTCTCAGGGTAGGTTGCCTACTTCAGGGGCCTCGTTTGCACTTAGGTCTTTCAGTGTCATCGTAAAGTCTTCTCGCAGTATCATACCTTCCATCTCGTTTTCATTTAGTTTCTCTTCCCTTTCTTTAATATTGGTTAAAATGGCTCTAAGCACTATGGGATTTAACCTCTCAGGTCATCGGTCCCTAGACTTAGAACTACTTAAACCTAACTAAACTAAGAATATCACACACATCCTTGCCCGAGGCAGGATTAGAACCTGCGACCGTAGCAGCAGTGCAGTTCCAGACTGAAACGCCTAGAACCGCTCCGCCACAGCGGCCGGTTCTTTAATATTATATTCAAGTTCATTTCCCTTGTATAGCCCGTCCACGTAATCCTTCCAGCTGTCAACCTTCCTTGCTCAGTACTGGCTTGCCCACTGAGCTCTTGACATTCATACAGATGCTTCTCTTTTCTCTAAAGGTCTCTTTGATTTTCCCAAAGGCGGCATCTACTTCCCCTAAAACCATGCATGTTTCTGCAACCTAATGATGCCTGTGAAATTCTCAGTAACCTCTTGTTCTTTCTTTTTATCCAGGTCCCATTTCCTTAAGTTAATAATTACCATTATGTAATCTGTTTAAGGGCAACAGTCTGGACGATTGACTGATCTGGCCTTGTAACAATAACCAAAACGGCCTTGCTGTCCTGGTACTGCGAACGGCTAAAAGCAAGTGGAAACTACAGCCGTAATTTTTCCCGAGGGCATGCAGTTTTACTGTATGATTCAAAAATGGTTCAAATGTCTCTGAGCACTATGGGACTCAACTGCTGAGGTCATTAGCCCCCTAGAACTTAGAACTAGTTAAACCTAAGTAACCTAAGGACATCACAAACATCCATGCCCGAGGCAGGATTCGAACCTGCGACCGTAGCGGTCTTGCGGTTCCAGACTGCAGCGCCTTTAACCGCACGGTCACTTCGGCCGGCTTGTATGATTAAATGATGATGGCGTCCTCTTGGGTAAAATATTCCGGAGGTAAAATAGTCCCCCATTCGGATCTCCGGGCGGGGACTACTCAAGAGGATGTCGTTATCAGGAGAAAGAAAACTGGCGTTCTACGGATCGGAGCGTGGAATGTCAGATCCCTTAATCGGGCAGGTAGGTTAGAAAATTTAAAAAGGGAAATGGATAGGTTGAAGTTAGATATTGTGGGAATTAGTGAAGTTCGGTGGCAGGAGGAACAAGACTTCTGGTCAGGTGACTACAGGGTTATAAACACAAAATCAAATAGGGGTAATGCAGGAGTAGGTTTAATAATGAATAGGAAAATAGGAATGCGGGTAAGTTACTACAAACAGCATAGTGAACGCATTATTGTGGCCAAGATAGATACGAAGCCCACACCTACTACAGTACTACAAGTTTATATGCCAACTAGCTCTGCAGATGACGAAGAAATTGAAGAAATGTATGATAAAATAAAAGAAATTATTCAGATTGTGAAAGGAGACGAAAATTTAATAGTCATGGGTGACTGGAATTCGAGTGTAGGAAAAGGGAGAGAAGGAAACATAGTAGGTGAATATGGATTGGGGCTAAGAAATGTAAGAGGAAGCCGCCTGGTAGAATTTTGCACAGAGCACAACATAATCATAACTAACACTTGGTTTAAGAATCATGAAAGAAGGTTGTATACATGGAAGAACACCGGAGATACTAAAAGGTATCAGATAGATTATATAATGGTAAGACAGAGATTTAGGAACCAGGTTTTAAATTGTAAGACATTTCCAGGGGCAGATGTGGACTCTGACCACAATCTATTGGTTATGACCTGTAGATTAAAACTGAAGAAACTGCAAAAAGGTGGGAATTTAAGGAGATGGGACCTGGATAAAGTGAAAGAACCAGAGGTTGTACAGAGTTTCAGGGAGAGCATAGGGGAACAATTGACAGGAATGGGGGAAAGAAATGAGTAGAAGAAGAATGGGTAGCTTTGAGGGATGAAGTAGTGAAGGCAGCAGAGGATCAAGTAGGTAAAAAGACGAGGGCTAGTAGAAATCCTTGGGTAACAGAAGAAATATTGAATTTAAATGATGAAAGGAGAAAATATAAAAATGCCGTAAATGAAGCAGGCAAAAAGGAATACAAAAGTCTCAAAAATGAGATCGACAGGAAGTGCAAAATGGCTAAGCAGGCATGGCTAGAGGACAAATGTAAGGATGTAGAGGCCTATCTCACTAGGGTTAAGATAGATACTGCCTACAGGAAAATTAAAGAGACCTTTGGAGATAAGAGAACGACTTGTATGAATATCAAGAGCTCAGATGGAAACCCAGTTCTAAGCAAAGAAGGGAAAGCAGAAAGGTGGAAGGAGTATATAGAGGGTCTATACAAGGGCGATGTACTTGAGGACAATATTATGGAAATGGAAGAGGATGTAGATGAAGATGAAATGGGAGATATGATACTACGTGAAGAGTTTGACAGAGCACTGAAAGACCTGAGTCGAAACAAAGCCCCCGGAGTAGACAACATTCCATTGGAACTACTGACGGCCTTGGGAGAGCCAGTCCTGACAAAACTCTACCATCTGGTGAGCAAGATGTATGGAACAGGCGAAATACCCTCAGACTTCAAGAAGAATATAATAATTCCAATCCCAAAGAAAGCAGGTGTTGACAGATGTGAAAATTACCGAACTATCAGTTTAATAAGTCACAGCTGCAAAATACTAACACGAATTCTTTACAGACGAATGGAAAAACTAGTAGAAGACCACCTCGGGGAAGATCAGTTTGGATTCCGTAGAAACACTGGAACACGTGAGGCAATACTGACCTTACGACTTATCTTAGAAGAAAGATTAAGGAAAGGCAAACCTACGTTTCTAGCATTTGTAGACTTAGAGAAAGCTTTTGACAATGTTGACTGGAATACTCTCTTTCAAATTCTAAAGGTGGCAGGGGTAAAATACAGGGAGCGAAAGGCTATTTACAATTTGTACAGAAACCAGATGGCAGTTATAAGAGTCGAGGGACATGAAAGGGAAGCATTGTAATTCTGTCAGAGACAGCAAAGGACTTGGAAGAGCAGTTGAATGGAATGGACAGTGTCTTGAAAGGAGGATATAAGATGAACATCAACAAAAGCAAAACAAGGATAATGGAATGTAGTCTAATTAAGTCGGGTGATGCTGAGGGAATTAGATTAGGAAATGAGACACTTCAAGTAGTAAAGGAGTTTTGCTATTTGGGGAGCAAAATAACTGATGATGGTCGAAGTAGAGAGGATATAAAATGTAGACTGGCAATGGCAAGGAAAGCGTTTCTGAAGAAGAGAAATTTGTTAACATCGAGTATAGATTTAAGTGCCAGGAAGTCATTTCTGAAACTATCTGTATGGAGTGTAGCCATGTATGGAAGTGAAACATGGACGATAAATAGTTTGGACAAGAAGAGAATAGAAGCTTTCAAAATGTGGTGCTACGGAAGAATGCTGAAGATTAGATGGGTAGATCACATAACTAATGAGGAAGTATTGAATAGGATTGGGGAGAAGAGAAGTTTGTGGCACAACTTGACCAGAAGAAGGGATCGGTTGGTAGGACATGTTCTGAGGCATCAAGGGATCACCAATTTAGTATTGGAGGGCAGCGTGGAGGGTAAAAATGATAGAGGGAGACCAAGAGATGAATACACTAAGCAGATTCAGAAGGATGTAGGTTGCAGTGGGTACTGGGAGATGAAAAAGCTTGCACAGGATAGAGTAGCATGGAGAGCTGCATCAAACCAGTCTCAAGACTGAAGACCACAACAACAACAACAATCTGTTTAAAACCCTCCAGTGTTCTCAGATCCATTCTACCTTTGCTATCTTCTTTTTTGATTCCTTAACCAAGTGTTAGCAATAATTACATTATGCTCTGTGCAGATTTCTATGAGGTAATTTCGCCTGTAATTCGTTTCCACCACTGCATGTTCTCCTACTGGTTTTCCTTCTGTTACTTTCCTACTATGGAAGTACAGCCTCCCATCACAATTAAGTTATCGTCTCACTTAACTTTGTGAATAATTTCTCTTATGTCCTCAGACCTTTTCCAGTCTCATATTCATCTGCAAGAACCGACGGCTTTGCCGCAGTGGTAACATCGGTTCCTGTCAGATCAGCGCTTCCGGACTCGGCTAGCTGCTGGATGGATTACCGTCCGGGCTGCCGAGCGCTGTTGGCAAGCAGGGCACACTCAAACCTTGTGATGCAAATTAAGGAGCTACTTGAGAGAGAAGTAATGACACCGGTCACAGAAACTGATAACGGACGGGAGAGCGGTGTGCTGACCACATGTAAAAAAATGGTTCAAATGGCTCTGAGCACTATGGGACTTAACATCAATGGTCATCAGTCCCCTAGAACTTAGAACTACTTAAACCTAACTAACCTAAGGACAGCACACAATACCCAGCCAACACGAGGCAGAGAAAATCCCTGACCCCGCCGGGAATCGAACCCGGGAACCCGGGCGCGGGAAGCGAGAACGCTACCGCACACGACCACGAGATGCGGGCGACCACAAGTACCTCCATACCCACATCTGGTGAGGTACAAGGGCTGATGCTTACACGGCGGCCGGTCGGTACCGTTGAGTCTTCAAGGTGTGTGCAGACGGTGTTTGTTTTAGTTTTATTCATGTGCAGAGTATACAAATATGTACTCTGTGTTGGTAGTTGGCTTCGTGTCTATCCTTACTACGATAATGTGTTCACTATATTGTTTGTAGTAACTCACTGACATTTCTATTTTCTTAATCAACATTAGACATTTTCCTGGATGATTTCTGTTTCTACATCTACGTGATTACTCTGCTATTCACAACAAAGTGCCTGGCAAAGGCTTCAATGAACTACCTTCCAGCTGTCTCTCTCTACGGTTCCACTCTCGAAAGGAGCGCGGGAAAAAAGAGCACTTAATTTTTTTTCTGTGCGAGCCCTCATTTCTCTTATTTTATCGTTATGATCATTTCTCTCTATGTAGGTGGGTGCCAACAGAGTGTTTTTCCAATTGGAGGAGAATGGTGATCGTAAGTTCATGAGAAGATCCCGTCGCAACGAAAAACGCCTTTGTTTTAATTATTGCCATTCCAATTCGCGTATCATGTCTGGGGCACTATCTCCCCTATAACGCAATAGTACAAAACGAGCAGCCCTTCTTCGAACATTTTCGAGGTCATTCGTCAGTCCCACAGAATGCGGATCCCACATTCCACAGTAATACTCCAGAATAGGGCGGACAAGCGTGCTGTAAGCAGTCTCTTTAGGAGACGTACTGCACCTTCTGTGTTCTGCTAGTAAATCACAGACTTTGATTTGCTCTATCTACAACATTATCTATATGATCGTTCCAATTTAGCTTAGTTGTAATTGTAATCCCTAAGTATTTAGTTGAATTTACAGCCTTCAGATATGTGTGACTTATCGCGTAATCGAAATTTAGCGGATTTCTTTTAGTACTCATGTGAATAACTTCACACTTTTCTTTATTCAGGGACAATGCCATATTTCGCACCATACAGATATCTTATCTAAATCATTTTGAAATTCGTTTTGCTCATCTGATGACTTTACAGGACTGTAGAGGACAGCATCATCTACAAACAATCTAAGACGGCTACTCAGATTGTCTCTTATGTCGTTCATATAGATCAGGAACAATAGAGGGGCTATCACACTTCTTTGGGGAACGCCGGATATTACTTCTGTTTTACTCGATGACTTTCCGTCTATTACTACGAACTGTGACCTTTCTGACAGAAAATCACGTTTCCAGTCGAACAACTAGGGCGATATTCCATAAGCATGCAGTTTGGTTAGAAGACGCTTGTGTGGAATGGTGTCGAAAACCTTCTGGAAATCTAAAAATATGGAATCAATTTGACATCTCCTGTCAATAGCACTAATTACTTCATGAGTATAAAGGGCTAGTTGTGTTTCACAAGAACGATATTTTCTCTATTCGTGCTATGTATCAACAAATCGTTTTCTTTTAGGTTATTTATAATGTTCGAACACAGTGTATGTTCCAAAACCCTACTGCAAATCGACGTTAATGATATGGGCCTGTGATTCAGCGGATTACTCCTACTTCCCTTCATTGGTGTGTCTTGAGCGATTTTCCAGTCTTTACGTACGGAACTTTCTGTGAGCGAGCGGTTGTATTGAATTGCTAAATATGGACCTATTGCATCAGCATATTCTGAAAGGAGCCTGACAGGTATACAATCTGGACAGAAGTCCTTTTCTTTATTAAGTGAGTTAAGCTGCTTTGCTACACCGAGGACATCTACTTCTATGTTTCCCACCTTGGCAGTTGTTCTTGATTGGAATTCATGAATATTTTCTTCGTCTTCTTTGGTGAAGGAGTTTCGAGAAACCGTGTTTAATAACTCTGCTTTAGTGACACTGTCATCAGTGACTTCACGGTTGTTATTGCGCAGTGAGGGTATTGATTGGTGTGCATTAGGTATGATCAGAATTTGTTTGGGTTTTCTGCTAGATTCCGAGACACAGTTTCGTTGTGGAAACTATTAAAAGCATCTCGCATTCCAGTACGAGCTATATTTCGAACTTCTGTAAAACTTTCCCAATCTTGGGGATTTTGCTTTCTTGTAAATTTGGCATGATTTTTTCGTTTCTTCTGGAACAGCGATCCGATTGTGTGCCATGGCGGATCAGTACCATCACTTATGAATTTATTTGGTACACTATGTGATCAAAAGTATCCGGACACCTGGCTGAAAATGTCTTACAAGTTCGTGGCGCCCTCCATCGGTAATGCTGGAATTCAGTATGGTGTTGGCCCTCCCTTAGCCTTGATGACAGCTTCCACTCTCGCAGACATACGCTCAGTCAGGTGTTGGAAGGGTTTCGGGGAATGGCAGCCCATTCTTCACGGAGTGCTGCACTGAGGAGTGGTATCGATGTCGGTCGGTGAGGCCTGGCACCGAGTCGGCGTTCAAAACTATCTCAGAGGTCAGGTCAGGACTCTGTGCTGGCCAGTCTATTACAGGGATGTTATTATCGTGTAACCACTCCGCAAGGGGCCGTGCATAATGAACAGGTGCTCGATCGTGTTAAAGAATCAATCGCCATCCCTGAACTGCTCTTTAACAGTGGGAAGCAAGGAGGCGCCTCAAACATCAATGTAGGCCTCTTCAGTGACAGTGCAACGCAAAACAACAAGGGGTGCAAGTCCCCTCAATGAAAAACACGACACACAGTCACACCACCGCCTCCTAATTTCACTGTTGGCACTATACACGCTGGCAGAAGACGTTCACCGGGCATTCGTCATTCCCGCAACCTGCCATGGATCGCCACATTATGTACCGTGATTCGTCACTGCACACAACAGTTTTCCATTCTTCAGTCATCCAATGTTTACGCTTCTTACACCAAGCGAGACGTCGTTTGGCATTTACCAGTCTAATCTCGTGGCTTACGAGCAGCCGCTCGACCATGAAATCCAAGTTTTATCACCTCCCGCCTAACTGTCATAATACTTGAAGTGGATCCTGATGCAGTTTGGAATTCCTGTGTGATATTCTGGATAAATGTCTGCCTATTACACATTACGACTCTCTTCAACTATCGGCAGTCTCTGTCAGTCAATAGACGAGGTCGGCCTGTACGCATTTGTGCTGTACGTGTCCCTTCACGTTTCCACTTCACTATCACATCGTAAACAGTGGACCTAGGGATGTTTAGGAGTGTGGAAATCTCACGTACAGTCGTATGACGCAACTGACACCCAATCACCTGACCACGTTCGAAATCCATGAGTTCCACGGAGCGCCCCATTCTGCTCTCTCACTATGTCTATTGACTACTGAGGTCGCTGATATGGAGTACCTGGCAGTAGGCGGCAGCACAATGCACCTAATATGAAAAACGTATGTTTTTGGGGGTGTCCGGATACTTTTGATCACATAGTGTATATATATATATATATCTCAATTGCCGTCGATACTATTTCTTTGAAATCATTCCACATTTTTTCTACGCTTACGTGATCAGATCGGAAGGACAGGAGGTTGTCTCGTAAATAGGCGTTAAGAGCATTTTTATCAGCTTTTTAAATAGATATACTTTGCGTTTCTTCTTGATGATTGTGGATGTTACGGTACTCAACCTAGCAGCAACTGCCTTGTGGTCGCTATTCTCTGTTTGTCCAGGATTATTTGTTGCTACGAGGTCAAGTACGCTTTCGCAACCATTTACGCTTCGAGTGGGCTTATTAAGTAATTGTTCAAAATAATTTTCTGAGAAACCATTCAGTACAGTTTCGGATTACGTTTCATGCCCGCTGCCGGCTTTAAACGTATAATTTTTCCAGCATATCGAGGATAGATTGAAGTCACCAAAAACTATAATTGTATGAGTGAGATACCTATTTGAAATGAGACTCAAGTTTTCTTTGAACTGTTCAGCAACTATATCTTCTGATCCAATTAATAGTTTAGTACAATTGTCAAGTATAACCTCTACCCATACTATTTCGCAAGAACTATCTACTTCAATTTCACTACAAGGAAAATTACTTCTGAGAGCAATATATACTCCACCACCAACTGTATTTAACCCATCCTTTCTGAAAACTGTTAGGACATTTGAAAAAATTTCGGCTGAACTTATTTGCAGCTTTAGCTAGCTTTCCGTACCTGTAACTACTTGTGCTTCAGTGCTTTCTATTAGGGCTTTGAACTCTGGTTCTTTCCCAACACAGCTACGACAATTTACAACCACAGTACCGATCGTTTCTACAACTACCTCAATGTGTTTTACCCGCCCTCTTTTAGACGGACGCCGGTTTCCTGAGACCCTCTAACCTAAAAATCACCCAGTCCTTTCCACACAGCCCCCGCTACCCGTGTAGCCGCTTCGTGTGTGTAGTGTACTCCTGAGCTATTAAGCAGAACCCGGAAACCCACCAGTCGATGGCGCAAGTCAAGGAATCTACAGTCTACACGGTCACAGAACTGCCTGAGCCTCTGATTCAGACCCTCCACTCGGTTCTGTCGATGATGCTGCAGATGGTGAGCTCCGCCTCAATCTCACAAGGAAGACTGGCAGTCTTTAACATTTCCACTAACAGCCCGAAACCAGAGAGAATCTCCTCCTATCCAAACCGACTCACGTCACTGGTACCGACATGGACCACCTTCTGCAGTTGGCTACACCCTGTACTCTTCATGGCATCTGGAAGCACCCTTTCCACATTTCCACATCCAGAATGCCCCCCCTCCCCACCCCCCAGTATGCACACAGAGCGCACACTGACTTCCTTCCCCTCCTTGGCAGCCATGTTCCTAAGAGGCACATTACGCGCCTAACGTTGGAGCTCCCAACTAGCAACAAGCCCACCCTCTGTGAATGGCCAGACCTTTCGGGCCGAAAAGCTTCCTGTGGAACAAGATGGACGACTGCATCCGGCTCAGAGACTTTGTCAGCCACAGATAACGCCCGAAACCTGTTCGTTAAACGAACCGGAGAGGCCCTAAGATCGGCCCCTTGGAAAGTCTTTCTCTGCCTGTCAGACTTTAGAATGATCTCCCACTCGGCCAAGGGTGAGGGATCAACCTCAGTGCAGGCAGTACCCGGGGCGGCCACAGCAGTGGACAGATCGGGGGACACGGGGGACGTGCTCGACGTCCCTCGCATACCCGAATCGGACCCCCCACAGTGATGCCCCTCGGCAGCAGCCTCAAGCTGTGTCACGGAAGCCAGTAAAGCCTTGAGCTGTGAACTAAGGGTCAACAACTAACCTCGCATCTGTACACAGCAATCACAGTTCCTATCCATTACTGAAGTCGCTCCTGTTTGAAGGCCGTAAAAATATGTAATAAACGAACCGTGTGCTCGCCTTATAACTGATTTTGTATTCATAATCCCGTACTCACCAAATCAGAAGTCCTGTCTTTTTACCACCACACTTCTCAAATTCCCATATATCTAACTTCAGGCTCTCCATTTGTTTTTAACTTCTCTAATGTACCTACCCGATTAAATTATCTAAAATTCTGCACTCCGATTCGTAGAGGGTCAGCTTCGTTTTTCCTAACGACGACAGCCTTGTGTATTTCCAGTCTGGAGATCCGGATAGGGGACTATTTTACCTTCCAAATATTTTACACAAGAGGATCATCATTAATCCATACATAAGAGATGCATGCCCTCCGTGGAAAAAAGGGTTGTAGTTTCTAGTTGTCTTCAGTCGTTTGTGTTACTAACGTAGAAGACGATGTTGGATAAGTGGTACAGGACCAGATCAGCCAGTTACCCCGACAGTTTCCTTACAACTAATGAAAAGGTTGCTGCCCCTCTTCAGAATTCACGGGATTGTACGGCCTCCGTTACGATTACAACTACGGTACGGCCACCTGTGTTCTTGAGCCAGTGAACCACATGTTCTCCGCACGGTTAATGGTTTATTGGTTGCAATTCCTTATATCTAGCACAACATAGTCAAGACCTAAGTGATTCACATATGACGATCATCATATTCATCGAGATTCCGTATCGACTGTGTCAATCGCATCCACATAGCAATATGATGTGTCGGCTGCTATCAACAGGAAACAGATAGCAGACTCAACAACGGCCCTGCTTGAGAGGATAGAGAAGAGGGGTGGAAGACTTACACGTAAAAAAATGTACGAATGTCAAATGCCATGTGACGATTCCTTACCATAAATGTATACACAATTTTTACATGTAGGTTTCCTACTGTTTTATTTAACTGAGTACAGATTTTCTTTTTTGTTTTGTTTTAGTCATCAGTCTTCTGACTGGTTTGATGCGAACCACCACGAACTTCTCTCTTGCATGAAGTGCTTCATCTTAGAGTAGCATCCTATATCCTCAACTCTTTGGTGAACGTATTCCGATCTCCGTCTTCCGCAACAGTTTCTACACTCCCAGACTCCTCACTAGAGCCTACTGGACAAGTACCATACCGAGCTTCGGCGCAGAGGCATGTGAGCCGCCATTTTCTGCTCGGCGAAGGTTCCTTGTGGCTGAACAAGCATTCAAGCTCCGATCGTTTCCGATATCACTGGCTTTCCCTGTGAGTACTAACGTCCGTGCAACGCTGGAACGGCTTTACAGCAATCGCCCACGAGGAATGCAACTGTTCGGGCAAAGCAGCGTTTAATGGATCTAGGAATGTCTACGATAAACAAGATTGGTGAAGCTTTGGTTGATGGAGCCTAGGGTAATTTTGGACTTGGCTTACTTCAACAGATTGCCTACTTCAGATTATATTTTTAAAAACAAATTTTTTATCATTTTAACGGAGCAGCATTATTTGGACGTACTATACACTGGTTAGTCCAAACAGAGGGAGGGGGGGGGGGGACAATCTGCAGTTACATCTACATCTACATACATCCCCAAAAGCCACCGTACGGTGCGTGGTTGAGGGTACCCCGCACCAATAGTAGTCCTTTTCTTTTCACTCGCAGATAGCGCGAATTACTATCAGTAAATACGGATCTGCAGTTTTCAATAAGGTTCTTTACTTCCTCACGAACATGGATCCAATATCACCCAGATTGTATGGGTTACCTAAGTTCCGCGAAGGAGACGTTCCAATACGACCTGTAGTGTCTTATGTTTCAGCACCTTGCTATAAATTAGCAAAAGAGCAATATTCTCTAATTAAAACAAAAACTAAACTTCAACGAAACTTTGGAATATCTAATTCATTAGCATTAGTGAAGAATCTAAAAGATGTACCCACTCCACCTAGCACAAAGCTAGTCTCATTTGATGTTAGCAGTGTGTCTTTCAATATTCCTGTTGCAGAGGCAACGGAAATTTCAACAGAACTGTTACATCAAACCAGAACAAATCCCGTGGAGACAGAAGATTTAAGGATGGCTACTGAAACGCATTTACAGCATAATTATTTCCAATTTCAACACGCTCTCTACAGTCGTCAGATGGGGTAGTAATGGGGTTCCCACTGGGCCTTTTATTAGATGACATGTTTATGGATAATTCTGAGCAAACATTATTAGATATAGAGCCTCTAACTTCTAAAATATAATAACTCACACCAAACTAAAATCAAATTTACGAAGGACTTGGAAGGAGACTATCAGGTTTTTAGACCTAACCATTGACATCAGTAAGCAACAGCATTTATTTAAGATATAGAGGAAAGTAACTTCAAAAAGCACAGTAATACCAGCCATTTCCCAGCACCCATAATACACAAACATGCAGCCTTCCACTCCAATGAGCACCGCCTACTATCTATACCACAAACCAAATCAGATTTTCAAAATAAATTGAAAATAATTAAAGAAATACCATTCAGCAATGCCTATTGTTCTAAACTAATTGACAACATACTCAGCAAAAAGAAGAGACAGAGGATAACATCACTCCTTTATCCACCTGACAGCACAAAACCACACTGATAACAAATTGGCCCCCATACTACACGTGGGTAGGACTTCATAGGTTCTTTCCAGGAAACTAAAAACCAGGAAATACGCTCCAGCTTTTTACACTAGGAATACTGTTGCCCACCTTCTGTTCAACATTAAAAATAAGATTCCATCTTTAGAACAGAGTGGAATTTGTAGAATTCCCTGCAGTCTGTGTGGCAAATTATATGTAGATCAGTCAGATAGGGCTATGACTGAGCATGAAAGGAGATGGAGACTGAACTTTGCGGAACATGTTCAGAATGAATGTCATTCATATGATACGAAATGTGTTGTTCTCCGTAAAGGAACTAAAGTCAGAAAACTAGCATTGCTTAAAATTCTGGCAATTAATAAAAAACCAAACAAAGGATCCTGATATGGTCCTTATGAGACTGAACTTTGCGGAACATGTTCAGAATGAATGTCATTCATATGATACGAAATGTGTTGTTCTCCGTAAAGGAACTAAAGTCAGAAAACTAGCATTGCTTAAAATTCTGGCAATTAATAAAAAACCAAACAAAGGATCCTGATATGGTCCTTAATGACCATACACAGTTCCATTATTCGGTCTTATTAAAGTAGCAGCAGCTAGTTATTATTTCTGTCTCCATTAGATAATATGTTTGTTATCACTGTTCCACACCCATATTCCATAGACTTCTTTCTCGCCGCTCCCCCTTCTTCTGGTCTATTCATTTCATTCACCAGTTCGGTCATATATCTTAGTAGCCTATGCCATTACTCACTAGTACAACGTTTTTAGCTTGTTCATTCAAATGGTTTTAATATTTGAATATATTGTACTGTAAGATTTATTTGTTCAGAGTCTCTTTAGGTATTACATTATGCTTGTGTGTTGTATCAATATAATCATAAAATGTCACATACCTTTGTACAACAATCTTTATGCAGCTATGAATTATCAGTGAAGTTGTGTAAACTGTCAGTCTAGTATTAAGTTATCTGACGATGGTCTAAGAAGCCCAGAGCCAGCGCCACGCGGGGTAGCCACGCGGTCTCAGGCGCCTTGTCACGGTTCGCGGGGCTCCCTTGTCGGAGGTTCAAGTCCTCCCTCGGACATGTGTGTGTGTGTGTGTGTGTGTGTGTGTGTGTGTGTTGTCCTTAGCGTAAGTTAGTTTAATTAATGTGTAAGCCAAGGGACCGATGACCTCAGCAGTTGGGTCCCATAGAACCTTACAACAAATTTCCAAAAATAATTCCTAAAGCAAGTTCATAACTATCAAATAAATAATTGTGGAACATTAATACTGTGCATTCAAGTTATTAACGATTCTGAGTAGGTTTCCTCGAAAAGAACGTCACTTCCCTTCAGAGATTCCCATTTGATTTCCCGAAGCATCTCCGTAACACGCGCGTGTTGTTCGAACCCACTGGTCACAAATCTAGGAGTCTGCCTCTGAATTGCTTCGATGTCCTCCTTTAAACAGACATGGTGCGGATCCAAAACACACGAGCAATACTCAAGAATAGGTCGCTCTGGCGTCCTTTATGCGGTCTCCTTTCGCATGAACCACACTTGCATAGAAGTCTCCCAATAAACCGATGTCGACCACTTGCCTTCCCTACCATAATCCTCACATGCTTGTTCCATTTCATATCGCTTTGCAACATTACGTACAGGTATTTCAAGGACGTGACTGTCCCAAGCAGGACACTACCATTTCTGTATCCGAATAGCCGGCCGGTGCGGCCGAGCGGTTCTAGGCGCTTCAGTCGCTCTTTCTGGTCTTGCTGCTGCTACTTGGAATTTCGGTTGTTTAACCGAAATTGCTTCGCTGGATTAACCATGGCTACAAACCTCAGGAAGAATACTCTGGTATTTGCTTTTGACAAGGAATCTCGTCCTGTTTAGCCGACATCCCTGAAACCGTTCATACCTGGCAACTGGATTAGGAAAAATACTGTGTTTTTGTCAAGTTAATCAGTGCGTCGACTGTTGATAAAGTGTTACGAAAGTGGGGCTATGAAGTAGATTTTGTGCATAGAACTGGTTATAAAAGTAAGGTTTCCATCTATAGAGCGGACATTCATTACAAAACCGTTCGTGTCTTGAATCTTCCCATTGAAATTGAAAATGAGAAGATTAAGGAAGCTCTTTCAAACTACGGAGACGTTAAATCAATTGCAAATGAAAGATGGTCGCCTCGCTTTAAACTGCAGTGTTTTAACGGGGTCCGCAGTGTAGAGATGGACGTTAAGACGAATATTCCGTCTCACATAACTGTTTGTGGGTATAAGGCACAAATTGTTTATACAGGTCAGGAAGCTACATGTCTTATATGTAACGAAACCGGCCACTTCAGACAGGAATGTCCGCGGCGAACTGTTGTTCTTACAAGTAATTTGATACAGCGTCAGAAGCTTACCTTAAATGATCTGTTACCAAAGAATAGCCCGGAACAACTGGTTGAGGATGTTAACGCAGCGGGCCAAGCTGATGTCTCCCTTCACGATAACAGTCAATTTCCCCCGTTAACAACAAAAGGAAACCCTGTTGCCACTACTCGTGAAACTGAAACGCAACCGAAAAACCGACCTCTGGAGATAACTGATAGTTATTCAGAGGACGAGCTGTCTTGTCCCACTCCCTCACTTCGCAAGCAAAAATAGTGCGATGAGAAGGCAGAGGAACCTGAAGGCAAAATGCGAATGGAAACTAATGAACAGAAAGATAATACACATACGGTACCAGAAAAATGTGCAAGAAACAACAGGTGCTGTAGCCGATTGCAAAGATCAGAATCTATCTGTTAATAAACAAATTCAGGGAGAGGTTGCAAAACTGCAGTCTCCATTTGTTTCCCTCGATCAGAAAGTGAGTGAAATTAACAAAGAACGAGGAAGTGGTGGCCAAACTGAAATCACTGTCAACACCTCAGGGCAGGCGCCGGCAACCGAAATTGCTAAAGCGTCTGCTGCTGCTGCTCCAGATAAGCCGCGAAGTAAAATACCGACGCAACCAAATGAGAATGTAGCTCGTAACCAAGGGAAGGTAAAATCCGGTAGGGGCGACCCAAACCCAAAGAATGTTCAGTCCGAAACGGTCGTACACGAATCACTGGAGGAAAAATCAGAAGTTTACCAGGAAATCAGTCTGCCTGAGGTACAAGAGAAAACATCAGAAGTAGAAAAAAACGAGACAGTAACTAATAAACTGATTAAAGTGTTATTCCATGTTCAGCATTCCGAGAAAACTGTTACAGCTTAACTGAACCACGATAAACGAAATTAGTTCAACAAAACAACTACATAGTGACAGCACAATGACGCAATCTTATTCTGTCACCACTATAAACATAAATAAAATCACGACCGGTTTGAAAGTATCGGCCCTTAAGGAATTTTTGTACGAATCCGCGATTGATATTGCCCTGTTACAAGAAGTTCTAATTTCGGATTTGGTAATTCCCGGTTTTGTCAGTTACATAAATGTGTCTCCCGAAACAAGTGTTGGAACAGCTATTTTGGGGAGGGAAGGGATTACAGTAAATGAGGTGGAACGACTGGAATCCGGAACGGGAATAGGACTAAATATCTATGATCTGACTATCCCGTCAGGAAGTTCTCATCGAGCTGACAGGGCACGTTTCTTCAAAGATGACTTGATATACTTGTTAAGGAAATCGCCAAGACAGTTATTACTTGGAGGTGATTTTAATTGTGTTTTAAATCGAAAAGATCAGTTACCTAATTTTAATTTCTCAAGTGAACTAAAACAATTAGTTACTGGTTTAGCATTAAAGGATATATGGGAAATCAAATACCCCTCCACTGTTGAGTTCACCTATGTCACGAGAACATCACGTAGCAGGATTGATAGACTATATATTTCTAAAAATCTTGTAACTTCCGCGACAAAAGTAGAAACCATTCCTACGTACTTTTCAGACCATTCGAGTGTCTTAGCTTGCATGAATCTAACAAGACAGCCGGTTCGCCGATTCAAGAATCAGTGGAATTTGAACACTTCCTTGTTAGTAGATCATGATTTAGAAGATCTGATTAAAGAAACATGGGCAATATGCCTGCGAGCCCGTAGTAGATATGCCACTGCTATTGGCTGGTGGGTTAAAATGGCGAAGCCAAAGTTGAGAAAAGTGCCCAGAGCGCAAGGGAAATGAAATGCACTATAGAGTATTACTATTCCGTTTTGAGAGATCTATATGATCAAGTCTCAGCAGGTTCCTCACTTCGGATAGTAGACATAAAAAAAGTCAAAGCCAAGTTACTTAATATCAAGAGAAGTCAAATGGAAGGGTTGAAAATAAAATCGAAGGCAAATTTGGTGTCAGCAGATGAAACTACTTCCGTATATCATTTAGTGAAGCATACGAAAAACGGGAGAAGGACATTTATTGAAGAAATTCAAACAAAACACGGTACGATTCTCAGAACCCAGCAGGATATCATGGACGAGATTAATCGCTATTATTGCGAGCTATATTCTGTACATCAAAGTAGTGATGCTTCCTTGGAAGAATTCCTTGACATCCTAGCCCCACAGCTGACAGAAGATGACAATGAAAATTTTCTCGAGGTTGTCAGTGAAGATGGCGTGTATGAGACTCTGTGCGCCCCACCACCAAAAAAATCCCCAGGACCGGATGGTCTGCCAGCAGAGTTTTACATCCGTTACTAGCCAATAGTAGGTGCGAAAATCACGGACATTGTAAATGAGGTTATTCAGGGTAAAATGATTCCGGCTGAGTTTAACGAGAGTAAAATTGTTCTGGTGCCAAAAAATAATGGAAACAAAGATTTAAATAATTTTCGTCCAATTTCACTGCTGAATTCTGATTATAAATTAATAGCTAGAATAATAAACAAGAGAATTTCATGCCTTACAGATAAAATTATTAGTCAACATCAGAACTGTGCGCAAGGCAGAACCATTTGTCAAAATCTAGCAGAATTCAGGGATATCATTGCAATAACTTCTGTAACAAACATAAAGTGTGCTTTATTGTTTTTAGATTTTTATAAGGCGTTCGATGTAGTAAACCATGAGTATCTTCTACAAACATTGAAGAAAATAGGTTTCAACGATAGGGTTTTACAGTTGATTAACAACATAGCAACTGGAATAAATACTAAAATAGTGGTGAATTGTCAACAATCCAGGCCGATGCAAATACAACGAGGTGTTCCTCAAGAAAGTCTTCAGTCCATGACGCTCTTAGCAATTTCGCTGGAACCTTTCCTCCGACATGTCCATGCTACATTAAAAGGTTTAACATTATCAGGAAATAAAACAGTTATAAGAGCCTATGCTGACGATATAGGGGTCATTATAAGGAATAATGACGAGATAACCACCCTAGCAACAGTGATTGATTCGTACTATAGAGCATCTGGAGCCAATGCAAACGAAAAAAAAGAAAGATTTTAAATCTCAGAGGTTTTGATAATATCAACGATGAGTGGGCAAAATTAGTCCGACAGTATAAAACACTTGGGATCAACCAGACAGCATGCCCTATGAAAATGACGGCTTTAAATTGGAAAGTGCAACGAGCCATTGTAGAGAATTTAACTCGATATATGAACCAAGTTCAAAGAACACAGTATATCAACTCATGCAACCTTGCTAAGGCTTATTATACTGCCCAGCTGTTTCCAATACCGAGAATGATAGCGAGGGGAATAATGTCCAAAATCACGAAATTTTTGTGGAGAGGCGAAGTGTTCAGAGTACCTGCTAAAGTAGCCACTTTAGATCCTAAAAATGGTGGACTAGGATTAACTGATATAACGGATAAAGCCTCTGCTCTTTTTATCAAAAGGCAAGTTAATCTAATAAGAGACTCGCGAGAAAACATAACCAGCCAACTTTTCGAGATCATTAAACCTCCAAGCCTGCTTCCCCCGATTGACGTGCAGAATATCAACAGTCGCTTACAGCACGTGAGGATTTTCTATGTTGAGTTTAGTTATGTCAGTGTCGAACTCAGGCAGTCCCGACACTTAACATTGAGAGCCATAATGCGGGAACGAAAGAAAAGCGAAGGAAGAAACAAAATAGAACGACAGTTTCCAAACATTGAGTGGACTGAGATTTGGAAAAACATTAGTTCTAATGTGCTCACGTCTAATATAAAAACGTCATGGTACAAGACACTTAACAACATAGTTAGCACCAATGAAAGACTGCACGCAATCGGACTCTGTGAAACAAATTTATGGCAACAATGCCATCTAGTTGACGCAGTAATTCATAGATATACTTGCAGCGGTCACATGAATAGTTGGAAGTGGATCCGGGAGCAAAAAGCTCTGATTACAAGAACATCCTCTGAGTATATATCGCTGTCATTGATACACAGGCCTGAAGCACGCTATTTCCCAGAAGCAAAAAATAACGCTGTGTACTGGTTGCTGGGAAATTTTGTTAACTACGTCCTTAACAAATTAGGATCCGATAGCATCATAGAGTTCAAGGTACACATGCTGTGTGAGATCCACAAAATTAGAAGCTATTCGAATCACAAGAAAAAGTTCGGTAATAAGCTAAAAATTGTATTTGAAAGAATGGGCATTGGTTAATATAAGAAAGAAGACTGTGTTGACAGTGATGTATTGTAGTTACATTAAGGATACTATTTAAGATTTTACAGTATATTTATGATGTGTGATTTTTCTACTTCAGAGAGTACTTTTTTGAAATTTATAAGCTAATGTACAGAACTTATGTGACATTGAGATTGTGTGTCTAATAGTGCCAAACACAAAACATTAAAGGTGCATTATTGGCTTATACTATAAATTTGGAAATATATAGTTTTTATAGAAATGTCCTTATCGATTGGTTAAAACCATAAGATTCTATCTGATAAATGTAATATTCAACGGCTGGCACATTGCCCTGTTCATTTTTGCAGTGAAAGACTCATTATATAGATCTGATCACTTCAGATACTTAGATTCAATTAATGTCCAGAAAGTGTAGTTGGAAGGCTAGTCAACTTTATTATATATCTCCTTTCCGCCATTCTCAAGTATTTATGTTTAATTTAATTCTTTCTGGTGATTTAGTCAGTAACACAATCTTCTGTTGTCTTTCCTTAAAGTCAGCGCAATTGAAACGATCAAACTATTTTGTTTAAATAACTTCATGTATGTGTAACTTAGTATGTATATGGAATGTGTAACATTGTTTTTTTAATAAAGGTTATATATATATATATATATATATATATATATATATATATATATATATATATATAAAAGTGGTTCTAGGCGCTTCAGTCTGGAACCGCGTGATCTCTACGGTCGCACGTTCGAATCCTGCCTCGGGCATGGATGTGTGTGATGTCCTTAGGTTAGTTAGGTTTAAGTAGTTCTAAATCTAGGGGACTGATGTTAAGTCTCATAGTGCTTAGAGCCATTTTAACCATTTTTCTGAACCTCGTTTATGTATATAGAAAATAACAGCGGTCCTATTACAATTCCCTAGGGCACTCCTACCGATTCTGATGAATACTCGCCGTCGAGGACAACATACTGGAGTCTGTTACTTAGAAAGGCTTCGAGCCACTCACATATCTGGGAACCTACCCGATATGCACATACCTTCATTAACAATCCGCAGCGGGTTACCGTGTCAAATGCTTTTCGAAAATCCAGGAATATGGAATTTACCTGTTGCCCTTCTTCCCCACTTCGTAATACATCAAGAGAGAAAAGGGGCAGCTGAATTCCACTCGACCAATGCTTTCTAAAGCATGCTGATTCGTGGACATGAACCTTTCGGTCTTTACGAAATTTATTGTATTCGAAAGCAGAATATTTTTTTTATAATTCTGCAGCAAACCGACGTTAAGGATATTGACCTATTTTGCGGGTCCGTTCTTTTAGGTTGCTTATACACAGGAGTCATCTACGTTTTATTCCAGTCGCTTGGGAATACTAGCACTTCTATGGTTTCCCCCGCTCATGTCTTCAGTATCCGCCTGCCCAACAGTTTACTGTATTTGACACTGAACGTTATGCGATTCGTTAACTGTGGATCAGATGTAATACAACCATGGTTTTAAATTATTTATGTGCTCTGATTATATTAGTCCTCTGTACACCATCCTATATTTGCACCCATCAGATAAAACCGTCCAGAATATACAAGACGAATATTCCAGTTGAAAAGGCAGGGAAAAGATAGGGATTCCTAACAGCTATATCGAATCACCGCATTAAACTATTAAGGGTGGCTTCATTCCGCTGCGGACCAGGACACATGGGGATTCGTGAGAATGACTTAACCCACACCGCAGCGAAGGGGCATGTATTCTTCCGCACGTAATCCACTGCCCTAACCCTCTACGTGTCGTGATTTCTTTGCAGAGAAGGCCCATCATACTTCTTTGGGAGGCAGAGTGGTTGAACATGATGACCAGCAAACTGTGATCAACAAAAGGAACTTTAAGGCCGAGAAGCCCCTCAATCCAGCCACTCAGAAATGATGGAAATGCCGTGTGGCTAGGACCTCCCGTAGGGTAGACCGGTCGCCTGGTGCAAGTCTTTCGAGTTGAAGCCACTTCGGCGACTTGCGTGTCGATGAGGATGAAATGATGATGATAAGGACAACACAACACCCAGTCCCTGAGCGAAGATAATCTCCGACCCAGCCGGGAATCGAACCCAGGCAGTTAGGTATGACATTCCGTCGCGCTGAACACTCAGCTACCAGGGGTGGACACTCAGAAATGATGAAGTCTGCTTAAAACGTCTTGAAATGGGGCACATCCTCCTGACACATGGCTTCCTTCTCAGAACGGATTGTTTGTGATTCAAATGGCGTGCTGATTATAGTTAGTCACAGTTTAACTGAGTGTCGTTTATGTAATGAGAAGGTAGAAGCCGGTTTATAAACTGATGAGCGATAACATATTGATTGACCACCTGCATAATAACTTATTTCTCCTGCTTTGGAATTAAATACATCACTGATTCTATGTATCAGGGAGCCGACAGTTTGTTGGTTGGCTTGTGGAGGTATGTGACATTAGATGTCTACACACGGGTCATGTAATTCGCGTAAGTAACGGGCCGCTAATGTGCATAAGCTGTGAAGGCACCTGATAACGGGCCAGATGGGTTACATTGTATTTACATCAGGCAAATTTGGTCGCCGAGAAGTCACCATGAGTTCATTATAATGCTCTTCAAACCTCAGTAGCGTAGTTGTTTAACAGAGACACGCACAATTGTATTGCTGGAAGATGACACAGCTGTCGGGGAGGGTATCAAGGATGAAGGGATGTAGGTGGTTTGCAGCTGTCAGCGTGTCTTAGACTACTACCACAGGTCTCATGCAAGCTCAGGAGAATATCTCCCATAGCATAATACTGCTCCCATCAGCCTGCGTCCGTGACGCGCTGCACGTTCCAAGCCGCCATTCACGTCGATGTTGGCGTTTGTGGAGACGACCGTCAACCAAGTGTAGCAAAAATGTGATTCACCCGCAGAGCCGACAGGTTTCCATTGATCGATGGGCGAATCCCCATGGTCTCGTAACGACTGCAATGATGTCATTGAAACAACATGTAAATACATAAGGCTGGTCTAATGTGGAGTTCCTTGTTCAATAATGTACAATGAATGGTGTGCCCCAAAACACATGTGCGAGCACCACCGTTGTGCTCTTCCAGCAGAGACGCCACAGATCACCATCTATCCTACTTTACAGAGCAGACAATCCTCTGAACCTCCGATCTGTGAAGGGCTGTGAATGTCCAACTATCTAGCATGTAGTGGTAGTTTCATGTCCTACTATATCTTTCAGTAGATACTCAGGCATCAAGCATCAAGGGATGTAGGTGATTCACAGCTATCAGCGTGTCTTCAACTACTATCAAATGGCACATTCGACGAGCTTCCCCATTTCTGAGATACTCTTCACAGGCTCTGCATAATAATAATCTGGCCTTTGTCAAAGTTCCTCATTGTCCTGGTTTAAGCTGGCACCAGCACTCTGGGTGTTAAAGAGGTTGCGAGAAGATCAATAATAGACACTGGAGCAATCGAGCCTATCAGGAGAGAGGCCAAAGACAGACTAGCAAGAAACGGGCCAACAACGCCCTCTCGACCTACAGTATTTAGATCGCCGCCACGGACCAGATGGCCCACTCAGTTATCCAGTGAGTCACCGAGTCGAGTCATCAGTCACAGCCCAGTGGGAGTAGCAGACGCAGTCAGTCTCACGCACCACATAGCAGCCAGATTAGTGTACATAGTGGGGCTTGTACTTCACCAGGCTAACGTGGACCATTACGGTAAAGCTTGTACCACAACAACTAGCTTAAGTAGCTTTCTTATATCTGCGAATAAAGAACGCTGTTAATACATGAGTGCAGTTGTGTCATAGAAAGAGGATACCAGGCATCAAACAACATCCTCTCCATGCTTCTCATGGTACAAGCCTACAGTGACAACGAGACGATACAAAAACAGGCGACGAGTATAATTCACCGGCCGAAGTGGCCGAGCGGCCCTAGGCGCTACAGTCTGGAACCGTGCGACCGCTACGGTCGCAGGTTCGAATCCTGCCTCGGGCATGGATGTGTGTGATGTCCTTTGGTTAGTTAGGCTTAAGTAGTTCTAAGTTCTAGGGGACCGATGACCTCAGCCGTCAAGTCCCATAGTGCTCAGAGCCATTTGAATGATTGGACGAGTATAATTCAGTAAAGATTTTGCTTGTTCCTCCTATGTTTTGGCTTACAGGGGTGCTCATTTCTCATTGCTAATTTCTTGTTGTGATCTTGAATGTATTCCAAGAGGACAGCCGCAGAACTAACCAGATTTCTCTTTTCAAAGGCTTTACTTGCATTTTGGACTGATGACTGTGGCGGATTTTGTGTATCATCAGCATCGACAAGTGCAATGACTATGGATGATACGATACTCTATGGTATTCTGCTGTTTAAATTCACTGTTTTTTTTAGCAGTTGCATTGATTTGATTCTGTAAATGGCACTGACAATATTATACACATGTATAATGCATTATTCAAACTGCAACTTCTCCCGGATAATTATTTTGTTCAAATTGCACAAGAATTCCGCCTGACATAGTGTAATAAAGTTGACTGTAAGCTGTGTTCATATCACTAAAATTACAGATCATACATCAGAACTTTTATTTATTTATTTATTTATTTTTTTTGTCTTCGATGGATTTAATTATTCTTAGCAAATTGATCATGGAAAGGAACCACAGGATACCACCCGCACACAACGCTGACGTATGCTACCAGAAATATTTTTCTCCGTGATTCGTGCGTAGTTTAATTTTGGCCACATACATCAGCAATGAAATCTTGTTCAACAATAAATACCATTAGCACTGTTCTTAGAAAATGCAGCCTGATTCGATTAATTTTTTCTTTTATAAATAGAGTTCAGTACCACCGGTGCACATTTATTTCTTACACATCGGAATATTGAAAGTTTGCAGTTTCAAGTAATTTAAATTTGCCGCTGTAATAAAAGTTAAGATGGCGGCCAACAAAGATAGAGGATTTCTTTTTTAATTAAGATTTTCCGTTTCCCAATAAATCGTTTAAATCATTTAAACTGATGCCACCAATAATAAAAATTATTAAATTGTTTTGAAAATTCGTTTAACACAAACCCATGCTATTTTGAACTAGAAGTACAGACAAAGTTGCTATATAATCGCAACTAACAATGGCTGCGCTTCTTGCAGCTATGATAAAATAATTAATACAAAATTATAATTAAAAGAGGAAGTGAATTTTCAATAATTAATCATAAATAGTTTTAACGCATTTGGCTCTATTTGTTTTTACCAGCAAATGAACATAAAAGTACAATAATTTTACATTAAATGTTTTTCATTTAACAGACCTCAAATCGATTCGCGTCTTGCGTCGGTGATGTACATCAGAAGAAGACGACAAAAGGGTACAAAACAAAAGAAAAGAATGACATAGATTAACAAAGAATGTGAGACAAATATTGTCTCTGTTTTACATAATTATCATTTTTTAAAGAAATAATTACATAATTGAATGAATATTATCCACACGTTCATATTCCACTCGTAGTAAATATATATATATATATATATATATATATATATATATATATATATATATATATATATATATATATATATCGTGGATGTTATATGACCTCAGAAGTTAAGTCCCATAGTGCTCAGAGCCATAGCATTTTGCCATAACGTATTTGTGTAAACCGTGGTTACCCCGCCGCCTCCAACCCCTGCCCACGCGCCTCTGCCGCAGACGGCCAATGTGATAGATCTAACACACGCTTTTCAGTTTCAGAACCAACAATTTGCTGCCCTACTAACGGCGCTACAGCAACTACTGGCTGCACAAGGGGTGTCGGTCGCACAACAACAACCCACAAACCGACAAGCCCAGCAAGTGCTGCCGGCCACCATGCCACCGTTCCGGCAATTTAACGACACCGAAGAGGAATGGATCGAACACCTGACACAGTTTCAAGAACATTGTGATGTTCATCGAGTTCAAAGTACTGTAAAGCTACAATACTTTCTCTCGATTGAAAGGTCCCCAGTGTTCAGGTTAATACAAAAACTGTTTCCATTGGCGTCTCCCGACGAACTCAGTTATGACGAAGTAATCGCTGCATTAACGAAGTACTATGACCAGCAAGTCCAAGTAGTTGCAGTCAGACATCAGTTTTCTCGCTTTCAGGAAAAGCCGGAACAGAGGCACCGTCACTGGTGCACAGAATTAAAGGGCATGACTAGGAGGTGTAAATTTCATAGTAGTTATGGTAACTTTGACAGTGATTGGGATGCAATAACATTCAGTGTCCTGGAAAGTAGATACGGGAACGGATACTGAAATACTCTGATCCATCACTTCCTCAAATCGTAGAGCAATATGATTCGCGTGCCATAACAGCCCACAAGTCTTACCAGGCTGACCGGCCGAAGAAACTACAACGATCGCGTGTACAGACGCGCGGACAGCCAAGTAGACAGGTAAAGAGACTTGGGAACTTAGTGAAGTCTTGCATTAGATGTTTTCCTCGTCATAAAGGACAGAATTGGCCATCACGTAACGCAAAGTGTTACACGCGTGGGAAAAAAGGCTTTGTCCAAGCAGGTGGTCTGCAACGGCACAGAAACGCCAATTTTGCCCGCTCCCAGAATAAACAGGCTCGCGCACACGCAGTGAACGCAGTATCTTCCAAACCTACAACAGGTTCTGACGAAAGTAAAATTAAGGTTGTGCCTTCTTCTCGCCGTAGTGCTGTGCAACGACGTTCAAACAAACTAGTTGTCTCGTTGTTTGCCTGCCACTTAGGAATGTTCAAATGTCTGTGAATTCCTAAGGGACCAAACTGCTGAGGTCATGGGTCCCTAGACATACACACTACTTAATCTGACTTAATCTAACTTATGCTAAAAACAAAATACGCACCCATGCCCGAGGCAGGACTCGAACCTCCGGCGGGAGGGACCGCGCAGTCAGTGACATGGCGCCTCCAACCGCGCGACCACTTACAGATGTGACACTAAGACAGTGAATTTTACTTTGTTGAAATCAAGAGACAGTGAGAACATTTTCAGTTTAGATACGTTTGATTTGTCTGGCCTTATCATCCACGACAATGTACTTTCCATATCAGCTTTTGCACCAAAAGACAGTGTCGTTAGCTTGCTTAAAGAGTTTTATGAACCATTTTCCGAAGGAATGGGAAAAGCAAACAATATATTGACATCTGAGGTCGTACACCAGAGGAACACATTGCCAACTTGAGTTCTCTTTTTCGAGTGTTGTCAGAAGCGAGGCTCAAGTGTCATCTCGAAAAGTGTGACTTTTTTTTAAAAACTGAACTACAGTACTTAGGTCATGAAATAAACAGTCACCCCCTCCAGTCTCATTTGCTTGCCATCCGTGACCTACCTGTTCCTAGTAATATATTTGAACTGCAGTCAGTACTAGGCAAGATGACATAATACATTCGGTTTATACCGAGCAGATGCTTAGTGCGTTCTGACTCTGTCAAGCCAGTAGTTTTGCAAGTCGACACTTCTTCCTATGGAGTCAGCGCTGTATTTACGCAGAGAATTGGTGCATAAGACAGGCCCATTACCTTTGCCACAAAGTTGTTAACTGAAACTTAATGCAATTATGTTGAAATTAAAGAAGAGGCTCCCGCTATTTTGTGTGGTGTGAAAAAGATCCGTCACTATTTGTATGGTCGCAAGTTCTATTCAGTGACAGGTCACAAGCCTTTGCAGTCTTTGTTTCATCTGTCAAAGCCGGTTCCTACAAGTACTACTCAGAAATTGCAATGTTGGGCTTTGTTGCTTTCGCGGTATCAGTATGAAATTGTGTACAGATCTGCGGCAGAGCATGGCAACGCAGACGCCCTATCTAGCCTTCCGATTGGTGCAGACTCTGATTTTGATGCATCTACTGCATCTTGTTGTCAAATCGACGATCAGGACTCTGAATTGTTGGAATCTTTTTCCCTTGCACCGTAGAAAAATTGCACAGGCCACGAAAGCTGACCCAGACCTCAACTTTTGTTGCATTACATTCGCACGTCTTGGCCTCATTCATTGAACAGTTTAGAGAAATCAGCTGTGCGCTGATATTTTGGCCGTTGGCATACATTTCAGTTCAGCAGGGTGTGATTCTAGTTCAAAATGACAGTGGACAATCGCAGATGGTTATTCCCAAAGTATTGCAAAAGGATGCGTTGCGATTGTTCGGAGTAAACAGTTAGAGCGACAGCACTGTACTTGACAGGGGATGGACGGCCTCATTTAAGAGAAGACGCCACAGTATCGCGGATGCGCGGAAGACCAATCCTTTCCGTCACAGATATTCTCCACTTGGTTTAAGACTCAACCGCCATGGCAACGAATGCACATAGACTTTGCAGGCCCGTACTGGATCACTCATTGGCTCATAGTAGTAGACTATTTTAGCAAGTTTTCATTTGGGGTGCCTATGGCTTCTACCGCATCACGCAACACTACTGTGGCGTTGTCCTCCTTATTTTGCCTATAAAGTTTGACAGAAATCATTGTTACGGACGACGGACCGCAGTTCACTTCACGTGATTTTGAACAGTTTTGTGAACGGAATGGCATTCGTCACCTAACAAGTGCTCCGTTTCACCCGCAGTCCAACGGAGAAGCGGAACGATTCGTGCGCATTTTCAAGAAACAGATGGTCAAGCTTAGCAATAGCCACACACGAGAACAGGCGCTGCAACTCTGCCTCACCTCCTATCGCTTCCACCCACGAGACGGACCGTCGCCGGCGGAATTTTGCATGGCTGCCGCCATCGGACGCTGCTTCACTTGCTACACTTGCTACACCTCCAACTCATTGGTGACACACACGCAGAATACATTACTCAACAGAATTAACGGACCACTTTTTCGAGACACCAAAATGGCCTTTCGTTACGACTACTAAGTTTGAAACTTCGCACAATGGTGCCTACAACCTTTCTCTGTAATGGTGCAAAACCGAGGCCCCCAGCAACGTTACCCTCGGGTTCGGCATTCCTTCCAACAGCGACGTGTCGTCACATACGAAAAAAAGGCTACAGCTCAGAAGTTCATGTGAGCTATAAGGTGCGTCAGTTATGTCACTTGGGTACCAAATTTCACCACAATTTTGCCCAACGCTACAGTGGACGTATCACGTTACGAAAAGGTCGTCACAGACCCTCTTACTTACATTTAACTCCTTCTTTTGTCGTCTGTGTGATGCGATCAGAATTGCGACGCCCAGCGTTGTTATAGGTGGTCGAGAACTACATCTCAGACTCACCGCCGCTCGGAATTGCCACAAAAAGCCTCAGAGCGTTTATGAAACCAGCCATTTCCTGGGGCGTTGATATCCCCCCGCACTTCACAGTCAAAAACTACAGTTCGCAGTGTGATGAGCAACAGCAAGATGTTCTTGACATCATTTGACACTGCTGATACCCTCGAACATTCCAATCCTTCTCTACGGACCTTGTGGGCCTGCTTCTCCACTGAACGAAATAGCACCCCTTTGGAGAACAGCACGACTGCAAATTTTACTGTCGTGTACAGGTTGGAGTTACTACGGACTCTGCAAAACCATTCGAATAAATTTTAACGTGATCCGAAATGGCAAAGGATACTTATGCTTCTTCAGCCCTCCTGTTTTCCGCCCACCTGGGGAGTAATCATGCCAGAGTGCAACATTAATATGTGTGTGTGGATAAAACGGCAAAGGGTACCACTAAGCCCCATCCTTCCCCACCCCCTAGTGGCAAAACCTTCTGTGCCATCCACGAAACTTTATTGAGCACGTTACAAATGTACTTGTCAGAAATTACCGCACCAAATTAGCCTGGCCGCTGCTCTAGCGCCTGACGGCTAGACAACACCTTCGACGCCCTTGGGTGCAGTTTGCCTACATTCAGGCACTAGAGCAGCCGCCAAGCTGAATCGGTGTCGAATTTTTTGACAGATGCACTCGTAACGTGCTTAATAATGTTGCTTGTATGGCACCGAGCGTGTCATCGAAGTGGGGGTCATAGAGGGATCCTTTGTTGTTTTATTCACGAACATGTTAATGTCACACTCCTGCGTGATTCCGCCACAGAAGGGAGGAAAACAGGATGGTTGAAAAAGCATAAGTGGCCTATACAGCTTAGGATCACATTCAGATTCCGTCGAATGGTTTTGAATGGTTGCTAGTGGTTCCAACCCGCACATGACGGTAAAAATTGCGGTCGTGTGACACTCCAAAGGGGTGAGATTACATTCATGGGGATGCTGTCCCACAGTGTCCTTAGAGAAGCGTTGAAATGTCCGAGGATACCAGCAGTGTCAAAGGATGTCAAGAACATCTTTCTGCTGCCCGTCAGATTGCTAAGTGTCGTTTTCGACCGTGAATTGTGTGGGATTCGACGACCCAGGGGAAGGGGTGGTTTCATTGACAGCGTTTATGTCACTCTTTGAGGCCTTTTCGTGTGTCTGTTCTGAGCGGCACGTTTCCTCGGCCACTTGTACGAAAACCAAGTGATTTCAACACTGGGCGTTGCGGTTCTGACCTCCGTCTCAGAGATGTCAAACGAAGAGGTGAAGTGTGGATGAGAAGGGTTGTGACGACCTCCTCAGCGTGTAACACGTGTACGTTGGCGTTGGGCAGAACTGTGGTGAAATTTGGTGCCAGTATGACATCGTTAACCCACCTTACAGCTCACATGAATTTCTGAGTTGTAACCTTTCTTTCGCAAGTCTCGACACCTTGCTGTTTGAAGTGTCTCGAAGCCCGGGAGTGAAGTCACAGGGCGCTACGCTTTTGCACTATTGCAGAGGAAGGTTGAAGGCACCTTTTAGCGAAATTTACAAACTTGTGCGTCGCAACGAGAAACAGTTACGCGGTTTCGAAAAAGCGATTCTTTAATTGGATACGCAGTGTAGTATGAATGTCTTTTACTGCAGTCTACCGAACATGTGAAGAAACGGGGCAAATTACAAAATCAAAACAAGTGTTTCTTGTCATTTCACATACCACCATCAATGGATCCTTGATTACTTACCTTACATACTCCTTTCTTGTCTGAATTTTTTTGGGGAAAGCTACGGTTGGATAGCTTGCCAATGTTATTTTTTGTCACATATTTGTTCCTCTGGTGAAGATAGTGGCACAAGAGATCCTATTGTTATTTATATAATTTATCTAAATTAGCGTAGCTCGTCTTCTATCAAAATGAGTTTAATACCACATTGCATTTAGCATAAAAACTGGAAACTTTTGCCGTTACCCTTTAAGGTGAAACTGTTGATACAACCTTATTTCTAACTCTCAGTGGACTACAGGTGTACACATTTATTGGAAATTTGGATTATTGGTTGAAGGTTGCACCAGTCAGCACAGTCTGTAAAAGGGTTGCTGATGGTGTGATGGTTGTTAAACTGTATTGAACATTCAGTATGCTATTTGTGCAGCAACCAATATGACAATGGTATTCCCAAATGCAGTGATGTCAATTACACACAGTTCCCACACGTAAGAGGTGTAGCAACATTATTGGTCGTTTGGGGTGCTTGGTCAAAGTGACATTCCAATACATGAATTACTGGGACGCAAAAACATTGATCAGCATACCATTCAATGTAACAAGAACGCGTGACGACATTGCTACAGTAACATTTGATAACACATTAAGTGTACGATCTGCACTTAGTTTGTTACAAATTCCACAGCTATGTGAAGTGGAAGATAATGGGTCGTCTGAAGACGAACAATGACTGATGTCGTTTTGCCTCAACAAAATCGAATTTATCTCAGGAACATCCCCAAGAAGGGAACGTTATGGTGGTTCACTTTTAGAATAATCAGCTTATAACCTTCTTCCTCGTTCCCTCTTTCTGTTTTACTTTTAATTTATCACCATAATTCACCGTTTATTTTTATGCAAAGGTTTGTGTGACTGCACTACAAAGAGTAATGTGTCATTTCCAGTGTAACAAGCGACCTCAAGATCTCACTCCTAAAACCAAAAGGTGAAACTTCCACTAAAGCGAAGGTTGGTTTGAACAAAATAGTGCTTTACTGGGCATTTTCCTATTGGAAATGGTGTTCCCTTACCTTCCACTGGCCTTCGAACTGACAGACTTTCATTTATACGGTTATCTACAGTTTGCAGTGGACTCCATAGCATGGTATAACTTGGCATTTTTCATTAACACAAAGCAATTAGGAACAGAAAAATCGTATAATAATTTTTAAGTAACAAATTGTCTAAGCTGTAATTTGCAAGAAGAATCCTATTTTTCAAGGGATTTTAAAATGCAAGTAGACTTTAAATTCTAAGAATATTTTTTGCTTCCAAAAATACTCTAGTTGACCAAGACATTTTGTTTCTAGAAGTGCTTTAGTTTTCAACAAGAATTATAGTTTTCTACAACAGATTTTTTTTTCAAGAGGAATTCTAGAATTCAAAGAGTACTTTAACCAAACTTGTTGTGGAGACGATTTGTTTTCCCATAGTGCGCTGACTAAATTGATTTTGTAGAGAGTAAAGTGGTGGACCTATTAAAACTAAATGGGGTGGCTTAGCCTAAATTAATTATACAAACTTACAGGGATCCATTAGTAAATTGTTTATCTCACTTGGCATTTCTTCACCTCTTGTAATGATTTGTGTACTCATATGTGAAAAACGTCAAAACCCAATATGGTTCAGAGTGCGCGTTAAATGGTCCATCCTCCTATATGTGGTTAAGACAGACGGGTTAATGAAAGACATAGAAGCAATTCAAGGCCTGCTACTACATTTGTTACCGGTATGTTCGATCAATACGCTATTCTGAACCCCTGGAGGAAAGGAGACGTTCTTTACGCGAAACATTATTGACAAAAAATTTAGATTACTGTCATCATTTTCGACAGACCATGAAGACAAAGTAAGAGAAATCAAGGACCGCAAAGAAGTATACGAACAGTCATTTTTTCCTCGCTCCACTTGCGAGTTGGAATTGAAAATGAATGACAAGTTTCAGATGTACCATAGTGTGGTTTGTGGTATGTACGTAGAGGTAGACTGATGAAACGTAGGTATCTAGAATCAGGATACGGAAATATTTGCCACCGCACTGTCACTTTTACAAAAGGGATTAAAATAAAATGAAAGTATCAGAATATGAGAAAAGTTATACGATGATTACTGGCTTGCTAGAAATTAGGTGTCAGATATCAGTGTATCATGTACATCCGAGTCTGTTGGCACCAGGACACATTAGAGATAAAGACTGCAATTAGAAACTAGATGCTGTTTGAACTTAATTTCGTATAAACAGTTTATAATGCTTATCTTGAAATAGATCAGTAATACGTTATGCTGCAATTTATGTAACTACAGAGACTATTACTCTATACCGTCTTTTTTTATGTAGTAGCGAACACGGTTTGACATAGTTACTAAGTGGCAAATCTTACATGTGATGGCTAATAAATACATTTATTTAAAGAATGTTCACACTGATGTAAAATCCCAAATTCCTGGAAAATATCAGAAGTGATATCAGTTTTTAAAAAAGTATCGACGAAACAACTGTGAAAATTATAGAGGAATCAACGTCCTAAACTCATCCAATAAAATATTTGCAAAAATAATCAGTCATCGTTTAAGAACCATAACAGAGACTCTCCTATTAGAAGAACAATGAGGATTCCAGAAAGTATATTCATGCGGTGATAATATTACTGTCGGGTCTTGCCCACTCGTCGCTAATAGGGTGCCTAAGGGATGCAGCGTTCTCGGAATGCTATACAACAATTCAAACAAATAACATTAGTAGTTTCATTTGTATGAGGTAACTGACAATACTTAACTTTGGAGATTTACAAACAGTAGTCGCGAACGAGGGGTTGTTGTTGTTGTGGTCTTCAGTCCTGAGATTGGTTTGATGCAGCTCTCCATGCTACTCTATCCTGTGCAAGCTTCTTCATCTCCCAGTACCTACCGCAACCTACATCCTTCTGAATCTGCTTAGTGTATTCATCTCTTGGTCTCCCTCTACGATTTTTACCCTATACGCTGCCCTCCAATACTAAATTGGTGATCCCTTGATGCCTCAGAACATGTCTTACCAACCGATCCCTTCTTCTAGTCAAGTTGTGCCACAAACATCTCTTCTCCCCAATCCTATTCAGTACTTCGAACGAGGGATGACACGCAATATAATTTAGAGTCCTTGATGTATGAGCTGTTCAGGCAAGTTGTCACACGTCACTGATAACTGACGTCCGCGACCCGGTGCCGATCTGCGTGGCCGAGGCTAGCAGGGGCGTCGTTTACGTACGCTTCTTGAAGGGGGCGCTCCTGGCGCGGGGCGCTCCAGTTCCGCGCACCATTCGGCGTCGTTTCCTCACTGGCTGCTGTGCTCTTGCGTTCTCGTTCCGGTGCTTGTAGTTACACCAGAACATTTACCATAAAGAATTTTTAGAGAACGACAAGATTTCAGTTTACAGACGCATATAGTTTCATTGACTTCGAGAAAGCTTTTCACAGTGTGAACAGAAAGAAACTATGGGAGATAGCGATTAAAGATGAATATCGTAGACATCTTACTGAAGCTATAAAAAGCTTACACGTGGACACAAAAATAATAACAAAAGCTGGTAATAGCAAGACTGAAGAAAGCACTACCAGTAATGCGACGTAAGCTGTGACATTGACAAGGACATAGAAAATAAGATTAACAAACATCAAACAATATCGAGAATGATAAACAAAACATAAATTTTATAAAACCATGGCTACATCTGTATTGCTATATGGAAGTGAGCCATGGATCCCTACAAAACGCGATAAAAGCAAAATACAAGCAGAAGCAATGAGATTTCTTTGGAAAGTGGAAAGTGTTATGAGGTATTAGGAACGAACTAGATATTTACGCTGTGGTGACAAAAATCATGTAATATATGTGGTATCGCATCGGGACTACTTTGGGTCGGTGCAGTGCAGTAACTCAACATGGAATGGACTCAACAAGTCACTGGAAACCCCTGCAGAAAAATTGGGCCAACCTGTCTCTATAGCAATCCATAATTGCGAAAGAGGAGCCGGTGCAGAACTTTGTGCACGAACTGACCTCTAGATTATGTTCGATAAATGTTGATGGGATTAATGTCGTGCAATCTGGGAGGCCAAATTATTCGCTTGAATGGTGCACAATGTTCTTCAAACCAATAGCGAACAACTGTTACCCAGTCACATGGTGCATTCTCAACAATAAGAATTCCATCGTTGTTTGGGAACATGAAGTCTATGAATGGCTGCAGACTGTCATTGATCGGTTCAACTGGACCAGAGGACCCAGTCCATTCAGTGTAAACACATCTCACACCACTTTTGGGACCACTACCATCTTAACTTGGGTCTGTAGCTTCGTGGGATCTGCTCCACACTCGAACGCTACCATCAGCTCTTACCAGTTGAAATCGGGGCTCATCTGACCAGGCCACAGTTTTCCCGCCGAATAGGATCCAATCAGCATCGTCACGAGCCCAGCAGAGGCGCTGCAGCCAGTGTCGTTCTGTTAACAAAGGCACTCGCGTTGGTCGTCTGCTGTCATAGCCCATTAGCGCCATACTTCGCCGCACGTTCGTCGTACGTCCCACATTGGATTCTGCGGTTATTTCACGCAGCGTAGCTTGTCTGTTAGCAATGACAACTCTACACAAACGCCGTTCCTCTCCGTCGTTAACTGAAGGCCGATGGCCACTGCATTGTCTGTGGCGAGAGGTATTGCCTGAAATGTGGTATTCTCAGCACGTTGTTGATACTGTTGATAGTGGAATGTTGAATTTTTTAACGATTTCCGAAATGGAGCGTCCCCTGCGTCTAGCTCCGCCTTCCACTCCGCCTTTAATGTCTTTTAATACCCATCATGCGGCCATAATCACGTCGGACGTATTTTCACATGAACCACCTGAGCCCAAATGACAGCTCCGCCAATGCACTGCCCTTGTTTACCTTGTGTATTCGATACTACCACTATTTTTATATGTGCATATCGCTATCCCATGACTTCTGTCACCTCAGTGTATACTATTAATGAAAAGATTGAACAAAATAAAACCTTACAATAACGTCACCTGTAACCTCCCTCTTACTAATCGGCCTATCCTGCTTGCGATATAAAATATGACCGTGGATCGCGTGTATGCCTAATGGATTTTTTTCTGATTGTATAAGGCTATCTTTCCCGAAGAAGTGATACCGATAAGTAGGAGGAAAGTGTACAACCGATCCTTCTGATGGAAAGTCTACTAAAAATAAAAGTAATTAAACCGAGCAGGGCTATAATTTGGAAAATGAAAGTTATTTTGTGCATTCACTCACGAAGAACACTGGACAGAAAGGGGTTCCACTGATCATGAATCCAAAAGTTACACTAATGAACGAAAAGGAAGTAATTAACGGTCGCCAGCCCACTGGGGCAATTTACGTCCAAAATCCTGTACAAGGTGATGGGAAAGGAAAAATGTATTATTAAGCACTTACGTGGCAACTAAAGGTTTTTTTTACACTAGTTTTAAAAGAGTATGTAATGATAAAGAAAACTGAGAAGTCATTCTTACGTTATGTTTGGCATTAAATTTTGAAAAAGGCAATCGAGTAATAATTTGAAAATATGCAGTTAAACTGTATGTGTTAGTACTGAACTTCGTTACGTGAACAATGACTTTCAGTGACCTCAGCATAAGGTTATCAAAGAAATTTAGAAAAAAAAACAAGCACTTTTTACTTTGCCGTTACTTATTTTGCAAATTGGATTTCATATTAGTGTCTGAACAACTGAACCTTTTTTACTGACTTGAACAGAATTAAGTACTAGAATACGTACCAAACCAAACAGCCATGTGCTCCAAGCTATATGTAAAACAAATAAAACTTCCGCACTCTTAATTTGTGCATTTCTTTAGATTTGGATTTTTTCCAGTGATTGATTCTCAAACTTGAAAATGAAACTGCTTTACTTTCGTCATATACTGACGCCTCTGTTGTACAGCAGTTACTTGAAAGTAGACTGAGGCTAAAATTTCAAAAGTAAAATGATTCATTAATAAACTGGCTGTGACTATTCAATTTGTTTCTTATGACACTCAGTTAGCATATTAGGAAAAAAGGGAACAAGGGCCTCACTGGTAACTATGGGGGAAATGAGGACACAAACGTCCTGAGTATAACTGATTATTATTTAAATAAATCTTATCACTCACATCACATTCAGTTGTGCTGCTGGGTTAGCTGTTAACAATTTCTACCAATGAACAGTCTTACTTCAGTGCTGTCCATACGACGAAACTTGGAGCCGACAACGAAGCTGTGTTGCTGGAACTGCTGCTGTTGTGGAGAAGCGACGTGAAGCAGTGTGATTAATAAAGAGAGATTCGACGTGATGAAACAATGGTAAATAAAGGTGAGTAGAATTAATAATGTGGAGATGTCTTAGATGTATGTTACAGAGAGGCCTGTGTGTGCTGCAATAGAGATTGATGCCAATGGCGAAGGAAGACCAGGAAATGATGGAGTAATGGACGGACGGAGAGCCGAAATACGAATGAAGAGAGGAGGACAACTGCACAACGTGAACGGACATAAAGGGAGTATGAGATCCAGATGGTGAAAGTTGTGGAATACTGACGTAAGATGTAATATAAGTGTAAATCTAATTCTTACCATAACATTTGCAATATGGCAAAAATAATATTTTGTTGTTGTTGCTGAAGCCTGGTATTGCAGGTACTTAACACGTAATGTAAAAAGTTAACAGTGTGATCTGTTACAGGTAACATCAGCAATGTGATCGAAGTTTTTAGATTAGATGTCATCTGATCTATAGTATGTCATTGTCGTGGTGACAGTTATAATGAAGTGCTATGTATGATTGTTCGGAATCTGGTGTTAGGGAAAGAGGCCACTGGCACCAAAGTTTCTAATACTTGTGCTGTCCCTTTCTCCCAGCTTGTATATTCTCTGCACACATTTAATTTTCATGTAAGCACAGATTCCTAACTAGCAAATTCTTTACTGTGTGTAGTGGACCATTCAGAGTGAGATGGATTGTCCATGGAAATGCTGTACTGATTGAGACGATGAAGGGAAAACAATCGCATGAGCTTCATCACATTTCTAACATCAAATTATGGAAAAGTTAAGGAGAGATCGAAAGTAGGCAAGTTATGATAGATAGTGTATTTATTTGTGGTGTGTAACGTTGTGCAGGGTCAAATCGAACATAAGAATTTTCAGGTGGGATGTCAGGAAGTATGACGGAATAGACTGGTCGAATGAGTCATGAACAGGAGTCGACAGAGTGGTTTATGTACGTATTTTTTGTCATATGAATAAGGATCAAGCAGAAACGACGTGATAAGTAATGAATGGATAAAGATGGTAGATAGAGAGAGATGCGACGTGAGAAGTAGTAGTGGATAAAGGTGATATTTAAGGAGAGAAGCGACGTGAAGTAGTGTGATTAATAAAGAGAGATTCGACGTGATGAAACAGTGGTAAATAAAGGTGAGTAAAATTGAATAATATAGAGATGTCTTAGATGTATGTTACAGAGAGGCCTGTGTATGCTGCAATCGAGATCGATGCCAATGGCGAAGGAAGACCAGGAAATGATGGAGTAATGGACGGACGGAGAGCCGAAATACGAATGAAGAGAGGAGGACAACTGCACAACTGAAAGGACATAAAGGGAGTATGAGATCCAGATGGTGAACGTTGTGGAATACTGACGTAAGATGCAATATAAGTGTAAATCTAATTCTTACCATAACATTTGCAATATGGCAAAAATAATACTTTTTTGTTGTTGTTGAAGCCTGGTACCAGTATATCTACTCAAAACGGTACCAAGAATGTGTACAGTTATTTTGCAGGATGAATAATTTGTGTATTTTTTGTTCTTAGATGAAATGTCGCAGTTCTAAGTTGATATTTAGCAGGATGAATAATCGGTAAAGTGAATGCAGAGGTAAGCCGATGAAGAAAGGTGCCGGAGTGAAAGGACGTAATCGGAGACTGGAATGCTATCTCTGAAACAACTCCATGTGTTATGTGTTTGAGTATAAGGGAGCAAAGGTATGATATGTTGTCGTGAGTGTGGTGGTGTTAAGGTTAGCTGACTTCTAGACCTATTCTGTTGGTGTATTAATGGATTGAATGAGAAGGAAAATGTGGTGTCTGTTGAGTGAGAGTCGTAGAGTAGTGTGATCAATGCGCACACTCCTGTAAAGGGGATGCTACCGATCCATAACTAAATCATTATTGTGCTTTATTGTTTGATTTGGATGAACCTCGATGGCAGGTCAAGATATGACGTCATGTGGATGGTATATACATGTCCTAGAAATGTTGTTATATATAATAAAAGGTAAAATATGTAAAGAGATACTAATTTCTGTCTGTTACAAGCACAAAGGTGCAGTGTATGTTGTAGATTTAGAGTCATCAGTTTCTAAAATGTTTATTGTGTTAGGATGTTAAAGTTGTCTTCTGTTTGATATTGTAATTATGCGCTGTATAGGCTGTTTCTTATTCCTTTTTTTTAACACTTTCATATTTTGTATGAGGGACGACAGATACAATCAATAGCACAAGTGTGGGCTGTATATAGAAAAGGGATAAATGTTGATGCTGTACGTGCAGAAAACTAGGGTGTATGATTTTATGTTTTTTAGAATAAAGATTCTTTTATTACCAATGTATCTAATAGATCATACATGTAATCAATGAGTATTTAAATACTGTAAGAATATCTTTTTGTCTGTAAGGTTGCGAGATGCACGAAAGGGTTTGACTGATTGGGTGTCGTAGCGCTGAGGTGCTACGTAGAACGCGCCTCCGTACCGCATAAGAAAGCGAGAGGCCAAGCTGACGTCGCCATGGGAGAGGTGACAGAGCCACTGTGCTCCCCACTCCACTGCCGGTCGTGGTACACCCCACGCTCCTGCTACAGCAGGTCAAGGGCCTGGGGCGAGACGCACCTACAAATGCCCATTCATAAGTTGCGCCACCCTTACAAGTGGAGACAATATCCCGCACAGGCAACAGCGGGTGGTTTTTCTGCTCAACGACTCGCGCGGCGGCGGTGCGATGGCAGAATGAACGACGCACAGCAGAATCCGGCGGGCATTTTTTAACAGCAACTATTAACTGGTACTGGACTGTGGAGCCGTGAAAAAAGATGACTGCTCGTATGTCTCAATAAGGTGGAAAGTGAAGGACTGGTGTTTCCATGTTGTGAGTAGTGGAAAAGATTTTGTCTTTAGCAGACATGATGATTGTTTTGTTTTGTCTTGACCACTGAGTGGTGGGATCCATAAACTTCTGGCAGTGACTTGTTAAGTGTGCTTTGTAAATTGCATGTGGGATGATTGGTATACTTAAGGAGGACAGTTGTCGTTTGGTGACTAATTATTGTCTGAATGCAAGAAACTAAAGTGGGTCATTGACATTTGCATTTGTAGTAGGAGACATTTCTTTAATTGGTGTGGGAATAAGTGCTGTTTGTTGGAACTTAAGACTTAATTACACCATGAACTGAAAGGGCAGGACCATGGATAATAGTAGTTGCAGGACCATTTCTGGACGACCAGATTCGTGTGGATGGTACTCTGAGAGTAACTATGACATTTGTGTTTAATGTGAGATACACTTTACTGTTCAGTGCGTGTTCAAAATGCCGATTTGAGTGACCTAAAGACTTTCGTCCAGGTAACCATGGGAGAGCTTTGACACCGAGACAGTGTTTCTAGGAAAACTATCAGCAACTTTTTGACCCCAAGAAAATCACAGAATGAAATGATTCCGTGTGACTCGCAAGACAGGGAATAATGTATTTGTATTTGTAACTATACATTTTTTTATATGTTTCATTCCTGAAGGGACAGCAAGTGTAATTGTATTTCATTTACATATGTGTTTAGAATAGTTAGTATTTTTTTTGTTTGTTTGTTCTGGGTGATCAAGTTCACGTGGCATATTTATTAGAATATTTGGTACAAGGATGCTTTAATTATTAGACAGTGTCGTAATACTAATGTAGTGGCTCTTGTTGCATTGATCACTAAGATTGTCACAAGGGACAAGAGTTTCCATTGCACAACAAATATCGAATTAACTGATGTATTTTGATGTCGTGGACAGTAATAATCTAGTTGGTGTGTTGACTGAAGCCACTTATTTGCATTATCACAGTGGGGATATTTCACATTGAAGTGTAACGGAGGCTAGTCGAAATGCAAGTTCTTGTCGTCTAAATATGTAACAACAGAGAAATGAGCAGTAGAGTAAAATACGAGAGTTACTGGTGCATTCAAGCACTTATTGCTAACTATTTACTGCGTGTATTGATCAAACTTGATGGACTGACTAGCTCAGCAGCAGGTATTTGTACTGATGGACAAGGATAAGGTTAAACTAACAGTCGAGTAGTGGTGGCAATAGCTTAAGTGATGATAGTTAATAAGGTATGACATGATGTCTTAGATGAACTATATTACATAACCACTATGTAACCTGTGGTATATTTCATTGTTTTTTTTCTCAGTTTTATCTCTCATCAGGTTTGATGTACATTTTAGAGTAGTGGTATGGAGCCTGACATTCCACATGTAACTAGTGTACGCAATTTTTTTTCTTTTGTTGATTTTGTTTTGTATTTAGACATTGCTGCGTAAAGATTATTACCCTGCAATTTATGAATGTTAGATTACTTGCTCAGTGTTTGGACGGTGAGCTAGTTAAAATTTCATGAGTACAATTAGTATTTTTTTTAATTTGTTATAGAATTAGTGAAGTTTGGATTACTCCTAAAAATAATGGAGCTCCCGGTAACTAAACAAATTTTTATCTCACCATTATTTTTTATTTGTATGATTTAATGTTTTATTTGTCATTTTGATTGTTGTAAATTATTGTGGAGAGTACAATAATGCAACAACTGTGTCAATAATTTGGTAAAGTAACAGCATTTGGTGGTCTGCTTGAGGTCACCAGGGGCTAAGGTCTCCTCCTGGTTATTTTGATGACTTGCTACGTTTGTTCTAATACAGTTTTCTTAAAAAAATGTTCGGAACTACCCTTGCATTGCAAGGATAGTACCATGCCATTTTTTTCTGCATGGGTAGCCGGTGGTGAAAGGATACAGTACTGCCTGACATTGAAAATAGGTACAACATTTTTCGTTATTCTTGTCAGAACAACATATTTTTTGTAATAATAACTCAATTTCACTTAATACACCGAAGCCGGACACCAGTGTAGGAAAGAATGACAATTTATTTATTTCATTGATCACATGTGCACTCTGACAAAATGAAATCCCTACATCCAATTTGGTGAGATCTGTGAAATGAATGAATGTATGGTCGTCTGCTAACCACAGATAGTGAATGTGCAATATATGATCATCTTTGAGATGGTCCTTTGGTCACCTTTGGTGGAACCAAAGAGATGAAATTTATGTGAGCTCTGAGTGCCTGAAATGTGGCCGACCAATACGGTAGCAAGGTGCTCCCCTACCATGACGGAGGTGCGAGATAACCTGAAGAACGGCCATGTTTCAGCACTCTGACGCTGGATCTTGTGTTGGTAAGACCTGTCTTAGGTGTGCTCCGTAAAGACAAAAGAGTGGAATCATGGTATGCATGTGAAATACTTAAGAGTATTTTGGAATAATAATTTCTCTATTTCAGGAACTTTTGTGGGGAGAATTAAATGTCAGGCAGGTAATATTAAGGGGATCGTAGTAATCTTCGGAAGTGACCAACGGTAACAATGAAACCACGTGTAGTAATAAGTTGAAATACTTCCGAGTGCTAAAGTTAAGCTGAATTACTGGCATGTGTACTATAAGTTGGAAATATTTAAGAAATGGCGTGTGCAGGACTCGAAATTAGAGACGAGTACTCCCACGTGGTGAGTACTCTATGAGTCTCAATCTGTGTATGATACAAAGGATAAAGAGAAGTACTCGTCCATGTTATCAGTTGAGGACTCGCGTATGTGACGAATATGTTCTTAATATTACTTTGCGTGTTATGTTTCCGTGTGACGCTTGATTCAAACTATAATACTCTGAGAGTGAAGCAAGGTGACTCAGCTGTCTATCCAGCAACGACACTTGGCTTGCATTGCACAGGAAGGCGTGCATATATCCTCCAGAGTTCATAGTAGGAAAGAAAATTTACGAAGTGGGGCAGTGTAGTGTGAAACTGGGATGAATACTAATTGAAGTGGGAAAGTTGAAAGTGATGTGATTATAACGTTGTGACTATTCCATGTTGCCAGTGTGGTGTATTTCATGTTATTTAAGTATGTGTGGTTTGCATGGGGGAGTAGCAAGATAGGTTCAGAGGCAGTGGGTTATGCATGTTCCTTCTTGTACCGCTCTGTCTGGAGGAAATTTTCGTGATAATGGGTGTGAGAGTCGAAGTGTGAGATATAGCAAAAGATCCACCATCCTATCCAGAAAGTGCACTGTAGTGTTAAATATTTACGAGACCATAAGATAGAAACTCACCAATGTAAAGCCATGCCCACTGGGCTGAATTTCTCATGTGTTATTGTTGTAGAAATTGTAATGGTGTGTTTAGGTTATAGAATTTATCGGAATAAATAAGATAGTGAAAAGAAAAAGATTGGTAGCCTTTTCCTTCGAATAGTATGTTGTCATGATACCCAGAATTCATAACGTATGCGCCATTCATATTCAGTGCGATGGCCACGTGTTGAACAAAGCCGTTGGGTAAGAAAGAAAATGTGGTATTGCCAGTGCGTAGTGAACAGTCAGAGTTGTGTAAATTGCTAATAGTCAGGGATGCGTTATCCGTTTCCGTTGCGTAATACGCAAACAGGAGAATAATTTGTAACTTAATTCTGAGTACTAGAGCTCATGTTACTTGATAAATAAGAATGAATCCACTCACTTGGCAGACCACTCATTTTGCAGGCCTGACTGCATGAGCAAGGCATGTGGGTAGCTGTCAATCTCAATAGGAAAGGGAAGGGTAATCTGGCTGGGATGATAGCAAAATCTTTAAAGAGGTGGGGGGGGGGGTGGCGTCACTGAAACTCATGGGAGTACTTTTTGGTACTTTTTAAGCTAAGGTCAGTATCTAATCATCCTACATTGATTCAAATTAAGCTTAATGAATAGTTCAGACAGGCAGGTACTAGTGACGTGAAAATATCACAAGATTCTCATAAAACTACTGTGAAAAATAATGTTAGTATGTCACAAGATTCACATAAAAGCACAGTAAAAAATGACGTTAATATATTGCATAAGAATATCAGGGGATTGAAAAACAAAGTAGATGAGCTTCTTGTTTGTATAGAATATTTAGAAACTGAGGGTGAAATAGATGTACTATGCCTGTCTGAACATTACATAATCACAGGTATGGAAATGGTAAATTTAGGTGGATATAAGCTTTCAGCACATGTAAGTAGAGACACTATGGAGAGAGGAGTAGTTGCCATATATGTTAAAAAATCAGTCATAGTGTGAAAAATTTAGAAACTAAAATATTTTGCATAGATCAACACACAGAAGCATGTGCATGTGAGCTTAATCTAAATAAAGGCACTTTTATAATTGTAGCTGTATATAGGTACCCATTGGGAAATGTTCAACTATTTTTGAAAAACTTGGATTCTTTGTTGTGCTACCTGTCAGACAAAGGAAAGCAAATTATTGTTTGTGAGGATTTCAATGTAGATTTTCTGAAAGAGTCAGATAGAAATCTTAAACTTGACGTATTACTTGGTTCTTTCAATATGACATCAGTTATTGATTTTCGTACTTGGGTGGTACAGGAAAGCAAATGAAAACTTTTGCTGTTAAGAATGGTCTGTCTGATCATGATGCACAGCTACTTACAGTATGTGATATAGCCCCATACAGTAATGCAAAACAGTCTTCCAAAACAGTGTGCTCCATTAATGATTTAACACTTCAAAATTTTAGGGAAAGCTTGCAGCAGTTAGATTGGGAAGAGGTGTACAGGGAACATGATGCTAATTTAAAATTTAGCGTATTTCATGATACCTTTGTGAGTATATTTGAAAACAGTTTCCCTAAGAAAACAGTGAAATATAATTTAAGAAACCATGTAAAAAGCCATGGTTTACTAAAAGGATAAAAATATCTACTCTTTCTACTCAATACATGAATTCTTAGATATGAAGTAGTAAATGTAAAAAATATAATTAATTAGTTAATTATTCCGTGTAAAGAAAATTTATGTTAAAGTGACACATTCCACATCATTACAAAATGTTATATTCATGATCTATGGAACAAGAATTAATATATGTATGTATGTATGCATGCATGTTGTAGTAATGCAAATGAATCCACCAATGATGGAAATAACTTAAATACTGACTGATAAAATAACTTCTTGTTTCATTAAATATCAATAAATCACAGTAAAGCCTATCGTAAAAGGTTCACATTTAAAAATACTTATTTATAAGCTTTTTACGTGAGACAGATGGTTATAATATAATATAATAATTTGTGTATGTAATAGAAATTCGTGCTCTGATCATTTTGTAGGGTAATTGTTCATCAGGGTGTTTTGTACTAATTTCAATGTGTAATTTTGTCTATAAAGTTATCTCAATTAATAAGATTCATTTGTATAGTCAAGAGAGTGAAATGTGAAAGTTATTGTACCAATTAAGTTGGCTTGCATGTATTTTCCAACATAGCACAATCACACAAAATGAATAACACGCAGCGCCTGAAAGGGTATTGTAAAGCAGATGTAATTTGCGTCATGAGAGTAATATTATCACTCTTGTGCTGCAAATAGGAAATGGTATTAATAATTGAAGTTCATTCAGTTTTCAAAAAGATAAATGTCTGTGAGGAACAGCTTTCCATTAAAGGATGCGAATGGATGAATGGAGGAAGTCTTTCATTCTGCATGATCATTGATTTGTGATGATTACCATTCATTAGCTCCAGCCATTCTAAAAACAGAACAATCCCACCCTATAAAGAGTTAGAAAGATTTAAGTAGGCGAAAGTTCAAGGAACTGGACTTATCACATGGCGATAGCAAGATGTCTTCCTACCTCATCCTAAACTTTTGTGAATTACTGCATAAACATGGAGAAGACCAAAAGTTACATGCTGCGTGGAGAAGAAGTGATTTCAGACTGGTGGATTCGTAAATTATGAGTGTGAACATTTCACTACTGTAATCCTTTAAGGCTGCATTTTCAGTAACAAACATTAATTCCACATAACGAGTTATGCAGATTTTGTGGTAGAGGGAAACGATCACAGCTAAGAGAAACTTTACATTATATTCAGCTGAGCAATCTAAATTATTGAATATTTTGTGAAAATTTATTTCAGACAACGAAAAATATATGTCATGAGCTTTATCAGGAACTTTGCAAATCAACATAGACTCTAGTTAATGATGTACTTCTGTGTGTCCATCCAAACTGTTGCTTCCATTTTAAGAATAACTACTTATATGGAAGAGCCAGCTATGTTGCTCATGTTTACTACATTCCTGGCATATCGTGTATATGAGCCCTATAAATTTCACTACAAAGTAGATACTCAATTCTAAAACATTATGGTGCCACTAAAGGTTAAGAAGAATCACAGGTTATGAAAATTACTAAAGCATCGGAATCAATATAGTCAATAATCCATAGTGTGGTATTTGGCTGGAGTGGGGTTTGCACTGGGCCTTGAGCACACGTAGGGCCCAATTTGACACTTATTTTTACTAAGCATCCAAACATCAAAAAACAGACTAGAAAGTCTTTACAATAAAACATAAGGTATATTTCTATAGCCTGAAAGAACTTTAAGTACTGCTATAACCTGTCAGGCACAACACAGTTCAAAACACATTTGGCTAAAATGATTATCAGCCTTTGCTCACACAAATTCTGTTTTGTGCTGTGCCGAACAGCACAGTTGATTTCTCCGCCACCAGACATGCATTTTGAGAGGCAGAAGAGAGCAGGTGCAGGACGGACACGAGCGTCGCTATAGCTGATCTGAGGCAGACGCACTGGTAGTCAGTCAGCTGGAACTAGCAACATCTTCTGAGACCAGTGCCGTCGCTGCGGTGGGAGTGGCGAACAAACCTGCTCCTGATTGATTATGGCCAATATGGCATAAGAGCTGAGGCCTCAGTACGGCGGCTGGAGTGACTCGAAGAAAACAGTGCTGTGCGAAGTCATTTTCAAGGGCCCCAGAAGCTGGTGGATGAGATTTTATGCAAGTGATTTTTACCGGATGAGACAACAGTCAGCACATGCGGGACTGCAGTGTGGACAACGGCCCGATGGGGTGGTTGCTAGTTAGTTAGTTACATATGTTCCACAGATCATTTGAACGACTATTTTATCGAAATAGTATGGAACGAGTTAGTTTACAGGACATGTTTGCATTTTTTAATTAGATTCAAATCTTGCTTCACCACCTGTGAGACATTTTATGTTATTGGGCAAATGATCAACAATTTCTATCGCTGCAGATTGAGCTCCTTTCTGAGCCACTGATAGCTTTATCAGTGGGTAATAAAGGCCATTTTTCCCACCAGTGTTGTAGATATGGAAATCACTGTTCTTCTCAAACTGTGATGGACTATTTACGACGAAATTCGTTAGCGAATAAATGTAACGTGACGGTGGTCTAGATCCTCGAAGAGGTACCTACACGACGTTTTTGAGTGAACACCACATACTCGTATTATTCTTAATGCTCGCTTTTGTGCAACCAATATTTCGTTTGTAAGTCATAAGTTACTACAGAAAATTATTCCACAAGACGTACCGAGTGGAAATATGTAAAACACGTCAGGAGGTTTATACGTTTGTTTCCAACATTAGCAATGATACGAAGACCAAATGTAGGCGAACTTAATCGTTTGAGGAGCTCAGTAATATGCTTCTTCTGACTCAAGTTTTTATCAGTATGTCAAATTAATGACTTTCCTTAAAATGCTGCAGTATTTTTTGTAGTATCCAAATAATGCCAAATATGCCAGATGTATCACATTCCTTAAAATAATCCGGTATTCTTTGTCGTATACAAATAATGTCGGACCTGGATTTAATTTGCCTCTTCCTCATACATGAGATTTTAATTCGTTTAGTCATCCATAGCTCACTTTCTTTTTAATGGATGTTCTGAATAATTTTTTAGATAAGCAACTTTCAAAGACTGACGTACTATGGAATAAATTGAATTTGATGTTAGCATCTCTTTCTCCCATACCATTCCCTTTAGTTTTAAGACACTGTGTTTTGTTCTCATTAATAAGCTTCACTGCTTTGTGTGAACTGTGTCAGGGTTGTACGTTTCCATACTGTTTATTTCCATTAATTGTGCTATTTCCATTAATTGTGCATCTTGATTAGATAGTCCATCATCTATTGGGTGCACATTAATGCTTTCAGGCTGAGCGTTGTCTGTATAAATTAGTGTCCTACTATTTTGCTGCACAAGAGTTGGAAAATTATCTGCTGAAATTGGGTGAAAACACTCAAATCATAATCTTAAAATCACAATCTCAGTTTATTTTTCTTGTCCGTATCTTTTACGAAATCTACACTGAAATCTTCACAAACTACTTTTTTTGTTGTATAACGGACAGCATCTTGATTTCTCATAAATAGCTGAATTTCCTAGAGGGAACTGTAGACTTTTACAATTATCAGAGATGTATTCAGGTGTATTCTGCTGTAACAACTGGCAAGCATATGCTTCTAGGTTCTGATCAATACAAAAACTATTTGTTTAGCCATTTTTTTCTTTTTGTCCAACTTTTACATGTGTTGCAACTCCTCCTTATGCCATGTTAACGCTACGCTACACGAAAATGATACAAGTCTGTAATCCCTGATATTTAACTTCTCCATCCCTGTTGTTATACGGTGTTCAGAGAGGCATAGAGCATCAACCACTTGAAAATTTTCCACGTCTTCTATCTTTTTTTTTCTACCCTGTAAAGTCCTGATGAAACAAAATAATTTTATTTTTGTGGAAACTGTTACACATATTGTGATTTTATGCTACTGCAAGTTCTTTCACTACTTTCTGTCTGTAACCTACCTCCAAACTAGAAAACATGTCCATTTGATTCCAGTATTGGCAGGAATTTAGTTTTGTGTGCTTTAGCCCCCCATACAATTCCTGCAGGGTGTTCAGCTAATCTTTCCTTGCCCCTCCTATTAAGGTGCAGACTATAATTAGTGTATTCCCATACCGCAATCGTAGCAACAGGCACAGCACAGATATAAGAGTTTGCTTCAGTCAAAATCGATTCGCTCAGGCCTTTGTCACAGTGTTAACAGCTGTGTTAAGCCAGGGCTAGTTATGTCACTGCAAAATCGCGACAAATCCTACATGTGTGTGTGCTGTTGCTACTCCTGTTTCCTCCATGTCACCTTTAACGCTATATTCTAAGTTGTTATCCCGTGTGTTTCCTGTTCCTCCTACCATAAGTACATCATCCTTGCTATCAAAACCTCTGCACAAGGCCTCTATATTCTATATCAACTGGCTCAGCTTGGCGCTGTCTTTACCAGACGGACAAACAACATCAGTTTAGATGGACAAATGTCTCTACCAAGTGATAAGGGGCACTACCTGAGTGCTTTCGTAAATAATGGTGGCATCTTGGTAGCATTCTGGTTGAGGCAGTGCACCATGTTGTAAGACGTGTATATTTCTATTGTCTATTGTCAAATCACAATTTATGAAAGATGTTTATATTTTATTAATAGGATTAAGTAGGAGTAATTAATATTTGTCATGTTGGAAATGTAGTAGCAGGGAATGTCTGCACCAAAGTATTGTTGACAAGAGAGACCGCAAATTGATATAGAAAGACCGCGCACTGATACATTTTGTAATGGTAGCAGGGATTGTCTGCACCAGAAAGCATTGTTGGCAGGAGAGACCGCACTTCAGCGTTGGTAGGAAGTCAGTAGTAAGCGAGAAGTGAAGCGAGTCGGTAGCAGGGCTGAAGCGAGAGGTTGAGAGGAGCAGTGTGCCTGCCAGCCACTATGTTTACCACTGCAGCAAGGCCGTTGACGAGTGAGAGGGATACAATGTTGGGAAACGGCACTTTTATCTGTTAAGATGCTGTAATAAGTAGTGTTTAATAAGTATGTTAGGATTCCAGTCGACTCAGATTAGCGTACTGGTTGTTGATGTACACGCAATTTCGAAAGCCAGTCCAGTGTCTATTGTCGTTCTTTTTTTTTTTCGTTCGTAATACATTAACATCAACGGCATGGACACTGTGGTTACAAAATTAGTTTTACAGTACCGAAAGAGATGAAAATAGATCAAAACGAACGTGGAGGAAATACAGTTGTCTGGACGCAATTTTCATAAAGCATCTGATAATAATATAATTACCCAATACTCCCACCTGTTGCACAACCAACGCTTAAAAATGTTCTACTTTTCTCGTCTCTCTTTTTTGAAGCTAAAGTAATAGAAATATGTTTTGGAAAAATGATTTTGCTCTGAGGTAACACAATTTTCTCCTGTTTCATCCGTATATGTTACGGTGAATGTTCACCATTGTCACTGGGTTCATTTTATTTTCTTAATTGCCCAGCTGCGTGTTCTCTGCAGCACAACTTAAATTTTGGGATAATATGTCACTTACTATTTTTCCACTTGGTCATGCTTCTATACCACTGTTTACAAACACGCGTTATGTCTTTTTCTACGAAATATTACAAATATTGCGCCGTCCGTACTGTAGACGACAGGCACCTATACGAACTACGGTATTTGCTGTTAAGTAAATAAGTGAACCCACGGACAAAAAATGAGCTCTAATCTCAAGATAAAGGATAACAGGAATACTAGCAAGCTGGCGCTCTTCATGTGTTATTGTGATTGTTGGTTACATCATTAAAGAAGGTCTTTCTCCGTGAAATACTAATTTTGGGAAGATTTCAGTAATAGTTCATTACCTTACCTGTAATTAGGCTACAGAGGTACCGCTGACCTGTCCCGCTGTGTCTCGGAGTAATGCAGCCACAGAGTAACTGCTGCTGATCTCCATATTCATATCGCTCCACTTACGACTGCGCCCTGCACGCACGCATGCCCCGTGGTGCGCTGCTCAGGAACGCTTCGATTTCGTGAAGGCGGCGCGGCCGCGTTCTCCGGCGCGAGCCAACATACGAGTGCTTATCTCATCGTCCATCGCACAGACCTGGGCACGTCTTACTCCCGTTTCACGAGCACGGTGCGCAGAATGTAGTGACGCACTGACTACAGCTAATACAACCGCGTTTCAGGAGGCCTCGGCGTCCTGTACATACACTACTGGCCATTAAAATTGCTACACCAAGAAGAAATGCAGATGATAAACGGGTATTCATTGGACAAATATATTATACTAGAACTGACATGTGATTACATTTTCACGCAATTTAGGTGCATAGATCCTGAGAAATCAGTTCCCAGAACAACTACCTCTGGCCGTAAAACGGCCTTGGGCGTTGAGTCAAACAGAGTTTGGATGGCGTCTACAGCTACAGCTGCCCATGCAGCTTCAACACGATACCACAGATCATCAAGAGTGGTGACTGGCGTATTGTGACGAGCCAGTTGCTCGGCCACCATTGACCAGACGTTTTCAATTGGTGAGAGAGTTGGAGAATGTGCTGGACAGGGCAGCCGCCGAACATTTTCTGTATCCAGAAAGGACCGTACAGGACCTGCAACATGCGGTCGTACATTATCCTGCTGAAATGTAGGGTTTCGCAGGGATCGAATGAAGGGTAGAGCCACGGGTCGTAACACATCTGAAATGTAACGTCCACTGTTCAAGGTGCCGCCAATGCGAACGGACAAATATATTATACTAGAACTGACATGTGATTACATTTTCACGCAATTTGGGTGCAGTTCCAGAACAACTACCTCTGGCCGTAATAACGGCCTTGATACGCCTGGGCGTTGAGTCAAACAGAGTTTGGATGGCGTCTACAGCTACAGCTGCCCATGCAGCTTCAACACGATACCACAGATCATCAAGAGTGGTGATTGGCGTATTGTGACGAGCCAGTTGCTCGGCCACCATTGACCAGACGTTTTCAATTGGTGAGAGAGTTGGAGAATGTGCTGGACAGGGCAGCCGCCGAACATTTTCTGGATCCACAAACGCCCGTACAGGACCTGCAACATGCGGTCGTGCATTATCCTGCTGAAATGTAGGGTTTCGCAGGGATCGAATGAAGGGCAGAGCCACGGGTCGTAACACATCTAAAATGTAACGTCCACTGTTCAAGGTGCCGTCAATGCGAACAAGACGTGGCCGAGACGTGTAACCAATGGCACCCCATAAATCACGCCGGATAATGCGCCAGTATGGCGATGACGAATACACGCTTCCAATGTGCGTTCACCGCGATGTCGCCAAACACGGATGCGACCATCATGATGCTGTAAACAGAACATGGATTCATCCGAAAAAATGATGTTTTGCCATTCGTGCACCCGGGTTCATCATCGAGTACACCATCGCAGGCACTCCTGTCTGTGATGCAGCGTCAAGGGTAACCGCAGCCATGGTCTCCGAGCTGATAGTCCATGCTGCTGCAAATCTGTTGACTTAGGGATCGAGACGTGGCTACTCGATCCGTTACAGCCATGCGAATAAGATGCCTGTCATCTCGACTGCTAGTGATACGAGGCCGTTGGGATCGAGCACGGCGTTCCGTATTACCCTCCTCAACCCACAGATTCCATATTCTGCTAACAGTCATTGGATCTCGACCAACGCGAGCAGCAGTGTCGCGATACGATAAACCGCAATCCCGATAGGCTACAATCCGACATTTATCAAAGTCGGAAACGTGTTGCTACGCATTTCTCCTCCTTACACGAGGCATCACAACAACGTTTCACCAGGCAACGCCGGTCAACTGCTGTTTGTGTATGAGAAATCGGTTGGAAACTTTCCTCATGTCAGCACGTTGTAGGTGTCGCCACCGGCCCCAACCTTGTGAGAATGCTCTGAAAAGCTAATCATTTGCATATCACAGCATCTTCTTTTTGTCGGTTAATTTTCGCGTCTGTAGCACGTCACCTACGTGGTGTAGCAATTTTAATGTCCAGTAGTGTATTCACAGTGACGCTTACGCTATTCGACATAGACATTCTTCTTCTCCTTTTTCTTTTCTCTGGACCTTATATCGGCATTATTTTACTTTGAGACCTGATGCCATCATGACGTGGCAGACGTCAAGGTAATCTAAGGGAGAGAATTACTGTGTGCTGTCGGTGAATCGTGTAACTCTTGATGTGTTATCGGATCTTAACAGTTTGGCCACCGTACTGTCTGACGCGTAAGCTGGGAACTAGCCCAGCATTTCCCAATGTGCGTGAGAAACTGCCTAAAATCCACTTCTCAGCCCACGATCGTTAATCCGCCTGACGGATTCGACCCGGGTCTGGTTGATGTCGTCGTGAAACTACTGGTCCGGCTGTAAATTCTGTTACGCCAGGAGCGGAGGCTCAGCATGCTGCCAGAAGTAAAGCACAAAGCATCACTTTAGACTGTCCGAGCAATTCTTGACGAAATGTGTTACCTGCATGTAAGGTAAACACTGTAGTAACGTTTTACTTCCTAGCGTAACTACACATTTTTAGAGTATGTGATTATTTAAACTGTATGGCTGTGTTAGAGCGAATAATTTTGACTTACCAAAATACATATACGCTCTACGAAAAAGAGACAAGAAACGACTCACCTCGAAGGAATAATTCGAATGTGACGGAAATCGGTAGATGTGAAGTACATGTGCAGGCAAACAAATGATTACAGTTTCAGAAAGTTTGGATGATTTATTCAAGTGAAAGAGCTTCACAGAATGAACAAGGCATTAACGCGTTGGCCCACCTCTGGCCCTTATACAAGCAATTATTCGGCTTGGCGATGACTGATAGGGTGTAAATATGTTTTGACGATGCCATTACTGCTTTATCTCCTTAGGACATGGTACATAACAGATCTTAAGATGGTCATTACTGACTGAAACTGGTCATCGTCGAAGGAATTTATATTGTGATCAAAGACTGGAATAAAAAAATAGAAAAAAAATTTGATAGCACCTGGATCACTGATTATATTCGCAACTATGTCTCAGCTAGTGAAACATATTTTTCTTGTCTTGATGCGTACTACCTCCTCACAAAACATAGGAATCAAAGACCTAACAGTAGGAGAATTTGTCTCACAGTATCGAAGATGAAGAAGTGTTCGTGGCTCTTAGGGTATGAAGTTTGGAGCCCATGTTTACTAGACTTTTTTGCTTCGAACGATTGGCCCTTCCCTCTGAAACACGATGTATATACAGTTTCTGACAATAATATTTGTCCTGCTACATTAAATCTTTAACATAAGATTATACTTCTTATTATGATTAATAGCGTTTTAAATTTTAAAATTCCGTCAGTAATTAAATGAAGTATCGAAAATCAAATTTTTGTTCCAGGGAAGTACTTAGGGAGGCAACCTGAAATTGGGACTGGGTGCCATGAACCTCATTAACGTTTAGTGATACAGATAATTCCAACTGGCTGGTAGTGATTGGAGAGATTTATAGAAGAAATCTGAGATGAAACTTGAACTCTACTGAAGTAGTTTAGATATCTCTAGACCAGGCAAACCGCAATCGAATTTTAAATTATACGATTGTAGTGTGTCCATTTCTACGCTTTGCTCTTCCATTTATCTTTCAGTATTGACGATAACTGTCCGTTTGTTACACATAATTACTTTTTCCACGAAATCTTAAATATAGAAAACTTCGACATTTGCTTACAATGTGGAAAAATTAGAGTAATGAACCGCAAAACGATGGTTCCATCAGTTCTCACGTAGAGTGCAACCGTTTATTATAAAAATGGGCGTCGAATGTGATCTTAGAGCGTGGCATAAAATCTGAAGGACGATAAGGTCATATCAAATGCGTGATAGAGGTACTTTGTATTCCGTTTAGGAGGCAACTTGGAGAAAACTACACAACCGAGATGTTTTTGCGTGCAGGCGGTCTTATCACCAGTAAGAACTCTAATACTACTCGTACTTCAAATTCTGTGGATAATTATGAGAGAAAACAAAGTTTTATGCGACACAGATCCAAATTGTAAATCAAAGAATTATCCTACATAAGTTTTGCAATACTACTTATAGATTCATCCCCCTGTTCACAGTAACTTTATTGACTTTTCCTGCCTATTATTTAACAGAAAAATTCATTACCTGCTCACAATCAGTCTGAAAGGGGAGGCTGTGTGGAAAATTTCGCAAACTGATATTCAGTATTTCGGCCTTCTGTGTGTAGTTCTCCATTTCGGTGCTAATATCGTGGCGCGCGGAGCGGAGTGGCCGCGCAGTTTAGAGCGCCATGTAACGGATTGCGCTGCACCTCCCGCCGGAGGTTCGAGTCCTCTGTCGGGCATGGATGTTCGTGTTGTCCCTAGCATAAGTTAGTTTAAGTGGCGTGTTAGTCTAGGGACCGATGACCTCAGCAGTTTGGTCCCTTAGGAATTCACACACTTGAACATTTTGTTAATCTCGTCGTTGAGCGATTGCAATGATGATTTTGATCCTTTTACTGACTTTACCTCAGATCGACAGAATACACTGAATGCTTCTCGCATTACTCTCCTCGTGTTCTGTTTTCGTTCAGCTCCTGTTTGTCAACAAGATTTGATTAAATTTGCTGTCTTTGTATTAGCGGCAATCTTCTAACTTGACTACTGAACCAGATAGGATCTCTCTCTTCCCTTACAACGTAACTTGGGACAGACATGTCTGACGCTTATATTAGCCACTGATACGTTACATCATCACATGCAGAGACGGAACTTTCATGTCGATCACTCAAGTAATCTGCAATGGTTTTTTTTTTTTTAATTTTGTTTTATGGCATTAGTTCTTGATCCAAGGCACATTTTTGTCGTTAACGTATCGTCTGTTAATAATTGAGACATAACTAAAGGCTATGAAGACACAGATTGCAGTTACGTACTTAAACAAGCAAGCCTAACTGTTGTTTCTTGCCGCACTTCTTCAGAAAAATATGTTCCTACCATGTGTAATATACATTTTGGCACCTGCAGCCACAGACGCCACAATATCCTTGTGGTTACGGAAGCAACAGCCTTCTAAAAACCATACTTTCATGATGTAGATCAGTGGCACTGAACTTCATGAAAATCGACAAGCATAGCTGTCGTCACCAGAGCTGCTGCAGTGGAACTGTATTCCCATAGCAGATTTGACGGGCGGGTCGATGGCAGCAACAATTCACGGGCCGATCCCTTTGGGTGTAGTTAGACATAGTAAGGTTGCAAGTAAACACACTCTTCTCGACAGTGTCTTGAATCATCACAATAGAACGTAAGGATTTCGGTAGCTGTCTTCGTGTTTTTGAAGGATTCAACGAACAACAGCCGATGGCTGGGTACGTTGAGCTGCTGATCCTACATGTGTCCAGCGGGCTACTTTAGCCCGTCAAAGTAAAGGACGCGTCCCACCAGCATACTCCAGTATAGTTCACTTGTCAAGGACGATGGCAGATGTGTGACGGATTATTCACCCCACAAAAGCCTTTAGGAAACTTTTTTAACACACTGACTTGAATGCGTGCAACGTTTAACGTATTCACATACAAATACAAACTACACTATTCTTTGCCGGTGATCCCGTGATCATTCTAATGTATGAGATCGGTGAAGTAAATCATCAGTGGTGCTCACATGTGACGGCTGAAGGAAAAAAAGTTTCACCAAAGGCAGTCGCCGGTGTTGCAGTATGAATGCACTTGAAAAATCCTTTCGGTTTGGGTTTCTAGTTGTTTCTCACACTCGTGTAGCTTCTTAGTTGCTAGGAAATCTTACCAGCTGCAATGTTGCTTGATCTGTCTCGTATTCTGTCTGGTTAGGTCGTGCAGAGACTTGACCGCAATTACGTTCTGGAACAGATGTGAGAGGAAACTTCTTGTAAGAAGGAGGGCTACGCCTTTATGGACACCTACATCTATATGTTTATCTACATTCAACACCGTTGATGTTTCCCACCGCAGCACATATTTAAGGTTTCATTCCGAACGGTTCGTGTATGGTTCGTGAGAAGAATGATTGTTTAACAGCCTCTGTTCCCGCTGTAATTAGTGTATTCTTGTGTACACAGTCCCTCAGGAAGTGACATGACTGTCTTAGTAGAATTTAAGACACCATATAATTAATTACTCGAGAATGACTTGATTGCTCCATGAATTAAGTTAAATCAATTAATAAAAGATGAAACGCACTCGCACACGCACTCACCTAGTGTACGATAAGCTACGTGATATCACTTTTTTTTCAATACAAGATAGGTAAATAAAGTCATGTGTTTGACGTATAGCGTCATTTTTATCGGTTGCTGTCGGTGTTTCTTCCGTGACTGTATTCGTAAAATAAAGAACAACCGACTTCAGTCGCAATCGTGATTTTATTTCAACGCGCGATGCGTTTAGAGCTCTGGGGGCTTATCTTCAGGTGCTTTGACGTATTCATCGATTTTTTACCAGATTTATGTTGATTCTGGTCATGGTAAGATTACAATGGTATATCGTGAATATAAGGCACATTGTAAATATAAGTTTACAAAAGTAATATAAGTCGAAAAATGACTTCTGTTTCCCATGGAGGATACATGATACTGATGCACAATATGAGCGAGCATGTTTATGTACATATAAGTGTGCATATGTACAAAACATGTTTATTCATACTGTGTTTTAAAACCATGTATTCACCACTGGAAACAGTAAGTTATTTTCCGGCCGCTGTGGCCGAGCGGTTCTAGGCGCTTCAGTCTGGAAGCGCGCGACAGCTACGGTCACAGGTTCGAATCCTGCCTCGGGCATGGATGTGTGTAATGTCCTTAAGTTATTTAGATTTAAGTAGTTCTAAGTTCTAGGGGACTGATGACCTCAGATGTTAAGTCCCGTAGTGCTAAGAGCCATTTGAACCATTTGAACAACAACGGATGCAAGCCTCCTCCATGAGAGTCATTTTAACCATTTTTAGTAAGTTATTTTTCTATTTGTATTAGTTCTGTGAATTTATATTCACAATGTGCCTGCTTTCTAAGACATCATCGTAATCTTACCAGGGCTATAATTAATCTAAATCTGGAAAATAATTAATCTAGAATGTCAAAGCACACAAATGAGCCCCCAAGGCTCGAAACGCATAGCGTATTGAAAAAAAAAAAAACAGTTGTGGCTGAAGGCAGTTGTTCTGTATCTTACGAACACAGTTATTTCAGCATAAGATAACAAACTGTGAAAATATAAGTACCGTGCGTTCCGGGTGCTGCAGTGCGGGCTGTATACATTGCAGGACGCTGAAACGTCGGAGGTACGTTCATTGCAGCATTTCTGTGACGTTGTCCCGTAGTTCAAACGAACCTGTAACCATTCGTGCTGCCTTTCTATGTACATGTTCAATGTCCCCTGTCATTCGCACCTGCTACTACTCCCATCTCATAAAGCTAGTTCAACGGTATCCGAGGAACATTTCGGGACAACATTATCGGTTGCCGGAACTCGGATAAACTGCAGAAATACGCCAACAGTAATATCAAAGGGTCTGGAGTCTAGACAACGACGACACACTCGAGAGCTTTGTTCACATAAGCTGACAAAGTTTACTGCATCAGTTGGTGGACTGATGATGGCAGAAATGGAGTCACCCAACCGGCTGCAGATGCAGAAGCATATTTTCTAAAAGCAGAAAAGACGATAAATTAGAAAAGTAACATGTTAAAGACCAATAAAATAGACAAAGGGTGTGGGCGGCCGGATGCGGCGCCTGTGTTTCGCACGCTGTTTTGTAAGCGACCCACTGCGAGAGAGCGGGCGCTAACTGCCGTGTGCCACTAAGGCTGAAATGTAAATAGACGCTGCAGAGCAGTGAACCGCGGCGCACCTGGCGGGGGACGCGAGGCGCCGGCCGGACTTTCCTTCCGCCCACCGGCCGTAATGACGGCGATTACCCGCTAGCCGCTGCGCCGGCCGCTGTTCGAGGCCAGCTGGGCTCTGCTGGGCGGCGACACGGGCGCAGGCGCGTTACCCGTGCGTGCCCGCCTCTCTCCGGCCACGCTCTCTTCCGTCCCCACCGCTCACTGTTCCCTGCCATGTGCGCGACACCCTCACCTGTCTCTACTCACTTTTCCGTCCTTCGTATATTCTGGGACAACCAAACTGGCAATTTAATTCCGTGATTTCTTTTGAAACGTTCAACTACTGTCAAAAGAAGCTCACCACGAACGTCGGTCCACGAACCCCATTTACTGGACTCTAGTGCTTTGTGTGTGCTGTGCTGCACAGGATGTTTACAGAACAACAAACGCTATCCAATATTTCAGGGGATGTCAGCATGCATCAGAATAAGTTTAAAATGTCTTATGATCATGCCTGCCCCCCCCCCCCCACCCACCTCCAAGAACCATGGACATTGCCGTTGGTGGGGAGGATTGCGTGCCTCAGCGATAAGATAGCCATAAAGTAGGTGCAACCACAACGGAGGGGTATCTGTTGAGAGGCCAGACAAACGTGTGGTTCCTGAAGAGGGGCAGCAGCCTTTTCAGTAGTTCCAGGGGAAACATCAGGATGATTGACTGATCTGGCCTTGTAACACTAACCAAAACAGCCTTTCTGTGCTGGTACTGCGAACGGCTGAAAGCAAGGGGAAACTACAGCCGTAATTTTTCCCGAGGGCATGCAGCTTTACTGTATGATTACATGATGATGGCGTCCTCTTGGGTAAAATATTCCGGAGATAAAACAGTCCCCCATTCGGATCTCCGGGCGGGGACTACACAAGAGGACGTCGTTATCAGGAGAAAGAAAACTGGCGTTCTACGGATCGGATTGTGGAATGTCAGATCCCTTAATCGAACAGATAGGTTAGAAAATTTAAAAAGGGAAATGGATAGGTTATAGGTAGATACAGTGGGAATTAGTGACGTCCGGTGGCAGGAGGAACAAGACTTCTGGTCAGGTGAATACACATTTATAAATACAAAGTCAAATAGGAGTAATGCAGGAGTAGATATACTAATGAACAAAAAAATAGGCGTGCAGGTAAGCTACTACAAACAGCATAGCGAACGCATTATTGTGGCCAAGATAGACACGAAGTCCACGCCTACAACAGTAGTACAAGTTTATATGCCAACTAGCAACGCAGATGACGAAGAGATTGATGAAAGGTATGATCATATAAAAGAAATTATTCAGGTAGTGAAGGGAGACGAAAATTTAATAGTCATGGGTGACTCGAATTCGATAGTAGGAAAAGGGAGAGAAGGAAACATAGTTGGTGAATATGGAATGGGGGTAAGAAATGAAAGAGGAAGCCGTCTGGTAGAATTTTGCACAGAGCATAACTTAATCATAGCAAACACTGGGTTCAAGAATCATAAAAGAAGGTTGTACTCATGGAAGAGGCCTAGAGATACTCGAAGGTTTCAGATAGATAGAGATAGATAGAGATTTAGGAACCAGGTTTTAAATTGAAAGACATTTCCAGGGGCAGATGTGGACACTGAGCACAATCTATTGGTTATGAACTGTAGAGTAAAACTGAAGAAACTGCAAAAAGGTGGGAATTTAAGGAGATGGGATCTGGACAAACTGACAGAACCAGAGGTTTTAGACAGTTTCAGGGAGAACATTAGGGAACGATTGACAGGAATGGAAGAAAGAAATACAGTAGAAGAAGAATGGGTAGCTTTGAGGGATCAAATAGTGAAGGCAGCAGAGGATCAAATAGGTAAAAAGACGAGGGCTAGTAGAAATCCTTGGGTAACAGAAGATATATTTAATTTAAGTGACGAAAGGAGAAAATATAAAAATACAGTAAATGAAGCAGGCAAAAAGGAATACAAACGTCTCAAAAATGAGATCGACAGGAATTGCAAAATGGCTAAGCAGGGATGGCTAGAGAACAAATGTAAGGATGTAGAGGCATATCTCAGTAGGGGTAAGATAGATACTGCCTACAGGAAAATTAAAGAAACCTTTGGAGAAAAGAGAACCACTTGCATGAATATCAAGAGCTCAGATGGAACCCCAGTTCTAAGCACAGAAGGGAAAGCAGAAAGGTGGAAGGAGTATGTAGAGGGTCTATACAGGGGTGATGTACTTGAGGACAACATTATGGAAATGGATGTAGATTAAGATTAAATGGGAGATATGATACTGCGTGAAGAGTTTGACAGAGCACTGAAAGACCTGAGCCGAAACAAGGCCACAGTAGTAGACAACATTCCATTACAACTACTGATAGCCTTGGGAGAGCCAGCTCTGCCAAAACTCTACCACCTGGTGAGCAAGATGTATGAGACAGGCGAAATACCCTCCTGACTTCAAAAAGAATATAATAATTCCAATCTCAAAGAAAGCAGGTGTTGACAGATGTGAAAATTACCGAACTATCAGTTTAATAAGTCACGGCTGCAAAATATTAACACGAATTCATTACAGACGAATGGAAATATTGGTAGAAACCGACCTCGGGGAAGATCAGTTTGGGTTCCGTAAAAATGTTGAAATACGTGAGACAATACTAGCCCTGCGACTTATCTTAGAAAATAGATTATGGAAAGGCAAAGCTACGTTTCTAGCATTTGTAGACTTAGAGAAAGCTTTTGAAATGTTGACTGGAATACTGTCATTCAAAATCTGAAGGTGGCAGGTGTAAAATACAGGGACCGAAAGGCTATTTACAATTTGCACAGAAACCAGATGGCAGTTATAAGAGTCGAGGGGCATGAAAGGGAAGCAGTGGTTGGGATGGGAGTGAGACAGGGTTGTAGCCTATCCCCGATGTTATTCAATCTGTATATTGAGCAAGCAGTAAAGAAAACAAAGGAAAAATTCGGAGTAGGAATTAAAATCCCTGGGGAAGAAATTAAAACTTTGAGGTTCGCCGATGACATTGTTATTCTGTCAGAGACAGCAAAGCACCTGAAAGAGCAGCTGAACGGAATGGACAGTGTCTTGAAAGGAGGATATAAGATGAACATCAACAAAAGCAAAGCGAGGATAATGGAATGTAGTCGAATTAAATGGGTGATGCTGCGGGAATTAGATTAGAAAATGAGACACTTAAAGTAGTAAATGAGTTTTGCTATTTGGGGAGCAAAATAACTGATGATGGTCGAAGTAGAGAGGATATAAAAAGTAGGCTGGCAATGGCAAGGAAAGCGTTTCTGAAGAAGAGAAATTTGTTAACATCGAATATGGATGTAAGTGTCAGGAAGTCGTTTCTGAAAGTATTTGTATGGAGTGTGGCCATGTATGGAAGTAAACATGGACGGTAAATAGTTTAGACAAGAAGAGAATAGAAGCTTTCGAAATGTGGTGTTACAGAAGAATGTAGAAGGTTAGATGGGTAGTTCGTATAACTAACGAGGAGCTATTGAATAGAATTAGGGAGAAGAGAAATTTATGGCACACCTTGGCTAGAAGAAGGGATCGGTTGGTAGGACATGTTCTGAGGCATCAAGGGATCACCTATATAGTACTGGAGGTCAGCGTCGAGAGTAAAAATCATTGAGGGAGACCAAGTGATGAATACACTATGCAGATTCAGAAGGATGTAGGCTGCAGTTGGTACTGGGAGATGAAAAAGCTTGCACCGCATTGAGTAGCATGGAGAGCTGCAACAAACCAGTCTCTGGATTGAAGACCACAACAACAACAACCAGATCATAGGTCTATAAAGTATACTCTCTGACACATAACCACGTGTTCATAGGACGTACTCTTGCGATGTCATCCATGGCAAGTATTAGTTATCGACGTATCGTATTCAGGATAACTGTCCGATAATAAACGTTAATTACAGCCAAGGCATGGAATGCTGTGTGGTAGGAAGGCATCACGAACATGTAATTGTGGATATGAGCACCGTTGTCGCACTGGCGTTCCGTATCATACCAGAGCCAACAAAGTGCTAGAATACTGCCGTGCAGTATCGATGTAAACATTAGTTGGCTCAGTGATCTGCTGAGTTGCTTCATTGACGTTGTGTGATTCAATTGTACTGTTGTTGTACGTTCCTCCTAACTCCTGGTGTTTGACGAACTTACAGGTTACATTTAAAGTACATATTACTGAGATTCCTGTGGTGCGGTACAGGTAGTGGAGGCCTTTTATTCCACAAGGGAACTGGCAAACGTGATTTACTGCTATGGTTTAGCAGATGAAGTTAATCTGAGAGGCCGTAACCAGTACACTGAACGATTTCGAGCATGCAGGGTACTTTCTCTCAAGTTGTTCAGCCGACTGTTCCAGCGTCTTGGGGAAACAGGTTCCGTATAACCCAACAAAATAGACAATGGAAGGCCTCACTCATTTCACATTCCTGAAATGGAGGAGCGTGTTCCAGGTGCAGTGGACAACAATCCTGGAACCAGTATGCGACGAGTAGCGGCAGCTGAAGGTGTTAGTAATCCTCTGCAGCAGAGGTGGAAAAAAAATTAAAAGAAAACAAAAAAGTGGTTAAGGCAGCCGCTCGCGACAAGCGGGAAATGCGGGCTAGAGCCTAGGTCTCACACAAATTTTCATTTGTTCTGAAATATTGTAGACCTAATACGGAACCATAATCGCAATTTCCGAATCATTTCTTAACACATCTTTAGATTTTTCGAACTTTCCCTGAGTCACCAGAGAAAAATTCGATGAAATCTTTGTATGACCATCTTTATAATAGCTCTTTACAAGGACTTTGGGTGTACAATATGAAATGAAGATTAAAGTACCTGCAGCCGTCTGTCTTGTATTTAATTTATTTACGCAACCAGTTTCCATGTTCCATTACACCAGCTTCTAGGCCCATTGACTAACGTAAACTGGGAGGAATCCAATCTCATGCAATGTGGTAACCGAAGCCAATATTCAATAACTGGTGTCCGTAGATCTCTGCTTTACATGAGAGCCTGACGCATTCCTCTCGGAAAGCTATTGGATCTGCATCAGCTGGGCTACTGAGAGCTAGTTCACTCCGCAGCAGACCCAGATACTGAATCAATAACTGCCATGGGATTGATTTATTGATATGAAAGGGTGGTCCTGGCAACTGATTCACCGGTGTTGACCTTCACAGAGTCAGTAAAATATACTGCATGGATAAAGGATTCACTAGCTACTGAATTAAAATCTTGGCCCAAGTGATTCTAAAATTTATTCCAATCGCGTTCAGTGTGCAAAGGCGAATCAATGACATAATACAGCACAAGACAAAAACAAGTCTGATAACACAGATTATTGAGATATTTTAGCATTAATTAAGTCGGCAAAATTTTGAAAAAAAGGATACGAGGATCAAGAGCTTTCAACATTCCAGAATATTAATCGTATGATACATAGCCACGGCAGACGCACTTTGACCGAAAACATGAAGTGAAAATAATATGTCAACCTCCTGCTCGTTTGGTCTTGGATGAGCTTCATGAACTTAACGAAGTATCAAAAACGCCTAACTTCGCTCTTTCCTAACCAGCCAATGCCGCTCGATGTTATCACCATAATTTTCGTCTCGAAATGTAGACTGCGGATGATACAGGAGGGTTTCACTGGAACTCGTGAGATAACGCTCAGGATACCTTGCAAAATTGGAATTCTGACTACTGCTGCATTGCGTCCTTCCACGTACCCAAGAAAAACGTGTGTTCTAATCTGATGCTGCTCCAAATCTGGAAAGAAAAACCACATCTGCTGTCCTTGCTTTGCGCCTACAAGAAGTATCGTTCACCAACGAATGAATTCTGCACGGTACTGGCCAATGGTGTAATTGTTAAGAACTGTGTAAAAAGCATCCTCCAGTCAGTCAGATTTCTGCCTACTCTGCATTGAGGCCGCGAAGCAAATACATTGATTGTCTTTTTAATCCCATCAATCCATGCTCTTCCCACGCTCAATTTTCAGAAAGACAGCTTCAAAACTCCTATTGTCAAAAGCATTTTTCTAGTACGCCTAGTATGCATCTTTCTAGCACGTTGGTGGAAGAATCATTTATCCCTCCATGGCTTAACGTCAATGCCCTCTGGTCCACGGGCGAAAAAGCACGGAAAACCAAGTTGAATACCTTGGCTTTCTTATCAACTCTCGAGGATATAATAATCTGTTCAGATACTTCCCTCACCCAACTTGCCTTTCAAGAAGTCACCGGGCTGTGCGCAATACCAACTACACAGTGCTTTGGCTCCCCTGGGCCTAGTTGTCAAAATGGCCATTTATTTACTACCGGCGAGACTTCATGGTTCATCATTTTAACTTTTACACTGAAATGCCAAAGCAACTGGTATAGGCATGCGCATTCAAGTACAGAGATATGTAAAAAGGTAGATACGGCACTGCGATCGGCGACGCCTATATAAGACAACAAGTGTCTGGCGCAGTTGCTAGATCGCTTACTGCTGCTACAATGGCAGGTTATCAAGATTTAAGTAAGCCTGAATGTGTTGTTATAGTCGGCGCATTAGCGATGAGACACAGCATCTCCGAGCTAGCGGTGAAGTGGGGATTTTCCTTTATGACCATTTCACGAGTGTACCATGAATATCAGGAATTCCGTAAAACATCGCTACGGCCAGAAATAGATCCTGCAAGAACGGGACTAACGACGACGGAAGACAATCGTTCAACGTGACAGAAGTGCAAATTGCTGCGGATTTCAATCCTGCTCCATTAACAAATGTCAGCGTGCGAACCATAGTACGAAACATCATCGATATGGGCTTTCGGAGCCGAAGGTCCACTCGTGTACCCTTGATGACTGCACGACACAAAGTTTTATGCCTCGCCTCGGTTCGTCAACACCGACATTGGACTGTTGACGACTGGAAATATGTCGCCTGGTCGGACGAGACTCGTTTCGAATTGTGTGGACGTGTGATACGATGGACCCCTGGTACATCTAGATACGTACGTAAGCATCCTGTTTGATCACCTGCATCCTTTCATGTCCACTGTGCATTCCGACGGACTTCGGCAATTCCATCACGACAAAGCGACACCCCACAAGTCCAGAATTGTTACAGAGGGGCTCCAGGAACACGTTGCTGAGTTTAAGCACTTCCGATAGCCATCAAACCCCCGAGATATGATCATTATTGAGCATATCTGGGATGCCTTGCAATGTGCTGTTCAAAAGAGATCTCCATACCCTCGTACACTTACGGATTTATGGACAGCCCTGCAGGATTCATGTTGTCAGTTCCCTCCAGTACTAGTTCAGGCATTAGTCGAGTCCATGCCACGTCGTGTCGCTGCACTTATAGTTGCACTTGTGCCTTGTGCACTGCATTCCTATGGCTCATAGAAAAAGCTTGTGGTGGTCGCCACACGGGCACCGAACAGAACAGTAAGGATCGGTAGCTCGGTTGGACCAAAAGGCCAGAAGTATTACTCCTCGCCTCGTCGCTGGGGACTCACAAGTCTGTCTGTGTCCGATGGGGTCTCGCTACGCGAATCTCGTCTCATCGTCTGCGCTGTGGCCAACTGCTGGCTCTCCAGATCTCAGTTCGCAAACAGAATCTAACGTTTCATTTTCACAGATGCCCAGTGAGAGTAGATATGGTTAGCAAGCAGAAAAAAGATGTCTTGATACTTAAAATCACTGATGTCATTACTGTAAATAGCATCAAATTAAACTGACCAATCGAAACATGACTCTAATAATGATTGACTGAATTAGCATAACAAATGAAACAGACTGATGCCTCTCATGTCATTACGTACAGACCACAACCCCTTATTCCATTTCAGTGGAGAATGATATCGACACTGTCTGCTTCCAAGGAATCGAGTATCGCTTTGTAACCGAGTAGAGGTCGGCAGTAAGGCGATAATATATATACGCTTTCATTTGATGTGCAATACATAAGGAAGCTACCTGCCGTTAAACGTCAATATACACTCATGCTCACAAATTAAGCATAACCGCAGAATGTGGTGCCACACCAAGTGGCACTACACAAAACAGGCGCTAATAGCATAGGCACATAGGGAACACACACTACACAGATCCGTGAGTCCACTATTGCTGATAAGTTGAGAAAACCGTCCCGAAACACATGCGCTACAAAACGCCACTGTTTCCTGCACATGTACCCCGACATCAATATGGGATATGATCACTATGCACACGTACACAGGCCGCACAGCGGGTTTGCATACTCTGGATCAGGTGGTCGAGCAGCTGCTGCGGTATAGCCTCCCATTCTTGCACCAGTGCCTAACGGAGCTCCTGAGTGTTCTAGGGGTTTGAACACGTGCAGCGATACGTCGACCGACAGCATCCCAGACGTGCTCGATGGGGTTTAGGTCTGGAGAAAAGGCAGGCCACTCCATTTGCCTGATATCTTCTGTTTCAACGTACTCCAACGCACTCCTCCACGATGGCAGCTCGCGGGGGAGGGGGGGGGGGACACGTGCGTTATCATCCATCGGGAGGAAGGTGGAACCCACTGCACCCCTGAAAACGCGGACATACTGGTGCGAAATGACGTCCCCATACACCTGACCTGTAACAGTTCCTCTGTCATAGACATACAGGGGTGTACGTGCACCAATCATAATCCCACCCCAACACCATCAAACCACGACCTCCATACAGGCCCCTTTCAATGACATTAAGGGGTTGGTATCTGGTTCCTGGTTCATGCCAGATGAAAACCCTGCGAGAATCACTGTTCAGACTATACCTGGACTCGTCCATGAACATAACCTGGGACCATTGTTCCAGTGACCATGTACTGTGTTCTTGACACAAGGCTTTACGGGCTCTCCTGCGACCAGGGATCAGTGGAATGCACCTTGCAGGTCTCCGGGCGAATAAACCGTGTCTGTTCAGTCGTCTGTAGACTGTGTGTCTGGAGACAACTGTTCCAGTGGCTGTAGTGAGGTACCGAGCAGTACTCCGTGGCCGTCTGCGGGCACTAATGGTGAGATATCGGTCTTCTTTTGGTGTTGTACACTGTGGACGTCCCGTACTGTCTGCTGGAATCGTTGCCTTAATCTTAAGGTCACACTTTGTGGCACACAGAGGGTCCCTGCTACGACCTGCTGTGTTTGACCAGCCTCCACTCTCCATAGTATTCTACCCCTCATAACGTCATCAATATGTGTTCTTTGAGCCATTTTCAACACACAGTCACTATTAGCACGTCTGAAAACGTCTGCACACTTACTCGCTGCACCGTACTCTGACATGCACCAACACACCTCTGTGTATGTGGACTGCTGCCAGCGCCACCGTGCGACGATCGCAGGTCAAATGCACCGCATGGTCATACCCCGAGGTGATTTAAACCCGCAAACCGCCCACCAGAGCGCTGTAACAGCATTATAATTAATTTATGAGCATGAGTGTAGTTTTAATTCTCAATAAAGCTGGAGCCGCGCTTCATCAGATGCACTCACAAGTACTACACCTTATAATTCTTCTGCAATATGGGCATGACAAATCTTGCTGAACAAGTGTATGTTATTTAATTCTGACAACCAGTGCACTGCAGAGACTACCTCCAGAAACTAAGATGAGGCGAATTTAGTAAAATACTCCAGTCTTTGTCAAGCCGTCTCGTTCAGTAACTCAACTACTAAAGTTGCTATCCACTACGTTCAGGATGAAACAGAACTCAACCGACAAAATTTCGAAAATTGCTTAAGGATACTTTCTGATTATTTTGGTATAAGCGACAACGTGGTTTCCGGTGGCTCGTTACAGACTAATTCGATTAGTTCCGACTGTTATCTTACCCTCATCTATCTTTGTAACTGTATTGCCTGAAACTACCTGCTCAATAGTGAAACGTCTACGATTTCTACTGTGTGTCTTGTTTGGAAACAAACTTGATCAATTCATTCACGTTACTGGCAGTACTCAGTATGAACAGGTCCACTGATGAAGATATTGCCGAGGTGCATCTCGATTACATGTACTCAACACAACGTGATAAAAGTTCATCTGATTGTCGCTACATTACTTTCTGTTTCGTAGTGTTTGCAGGTTACTGGTTTCTCACTGTTTTCGAGGTATTTTTATAGAAATGCAAGTAACTGGGGTAACAAACCAACAAATGAAAACATAAGGCAAATATGTTTCTGGTTAAATAAAAGATTGACTGAAAAGTGGGGTTCCAGCTGCCTCATTCTACTTCCTCAGAAGCTTTAAAAATTTTCACAAAACTTTTCGCAAGCATATTTATTCACGTTCTTTTTGAAATGCAACTTACCTCTCACTCCCACACGGTCCCCTAGCTGTAGCTTACTCATACCCTCTACGCCTTCGCTGTAAGTCGCTCATATGCACCCACTCACTCTTGCACAATCTCGCTCACTAATTCAGCCCAACTCATTGTCATTATCTCTTTGTCTCTCTGTGTGTCAGTTTCCTGTCTCATAGCCACAGTCTCCCTCGTTCTGTCCCACTACTACTGTCTCCTCTCACTATCACAGTCTCCGTTTTGCTCTCTCTTACTGTTACTATCTCATTCGTTCCTACCCACTGCTGCTCTCTCTTCTCGGTGTCACTATTTTTCTCTTCCTCGTTGTCATTGTCACAGACTCTGTCTTTCGTTATAATAGACTCTCATCTGCTTCCACTTTCTCCTTCTCTTCATGCGTCTCACAATGGCGCTGTCTCCTGCACCATATTCCTTGCACTGTTCTGTAACTGTCAACTACACTATGTGATCGAAAGTATGCGAACACCTGGCTGAAAATGACTTACAAGTTCCTTGGCGACCTTCATCGGTAATGTTGGGATTCAATATGGTGTTGGCCCACCCTTAGCCTTGATGACAGCTCTCGCAGGCACACGTTCAATCAGGTGCTGGAAGGTTTTTGGGGAATGGTAGCCCATTCTTCATGGAGTGCTGCACTGAAGACAGTATTGATGTCAGCCGGTGAGGCGTGGCAGAAGTCGGCGTTCCAAAACATCCCAGAGATTTTTTATAGGATTCCGGTCAGGACTCTGTGCATGCCAGTCCATTAAAGGGATGTTATAGTCGTGTAACAACTCCGCCACAGGCCGTGCATTATGAACAGGTGCTCGATAGTGTTAAAGATGCAATAGCCATCGCCCAATTGCTCTTCAGCAGTAGGAAGCAAGAAGGTGCTTAAAACGTCAATGTAGGCCTGTGCTGTGATAGTGCCACGCAAAGCAACAAGGGTGCAAGCGACCTCAATGAATAACACGACACGCAATAACACAACCCTCTCCGAATTTTACTGTTGGCACTTCACTCGCTGGCAGACGACATTCAACGGGCATCCGCCATACCCACACCCTGCCATCGGATCGCTACATTGTGTACCGTGATACGCCACTCCACACAACGGTTTTCCACTGTTCTATCGTCCAGTGTTTATGCTCCTTACACCAAGCGAGACGTCGTTTGGCATTTACCGGAGGTGATCATGTGGCTTACGAGCAGCCGCTCGGCTATGATATACACGTTTTCTCACCTCCCGCCAAACTGTCACGGTACTTGAAGTGGATCCTGATGCAGTTTAGAATTTCTGTGTAAAAGTCTGGTTAGATGTCTGCCTAACACACATTACGATCCTCTGCAACTCTCCCTTCACGTTTCCACTTCACCATCACATCGGAAACAGTGGACTTGGGAATGTTTAGGAGTATGGAAATCTCGCGTACAGACGTATGACACAAGTAACACCCAATCATTTGACCACGTTGGAAGTCCGTGAGTTCCGTGGAGCGCCCCATTCCGCTCTCTCACAATTTCTAATGACTACTTAGGTCGCTGATATGGAGTTCCTGGCAGTAGGTGACAGCACAATCCACCTAATATGAAAAATGTATGTTTTTGGGGTCGCCCGGATACTTTTGATCACAAAGAGTATGTTCCACTGCCACTGTATCCCTCACTTTCTCTCGCACTGTCATTGTCTCCTTCCCTCTTTCTGCAATACAGTCACCGTCTGCTATCCTCCAGTATTTGTTACTTTTCCATATCTTGCCCATTGCCAAAAAAAAATGGTTTCAAATGGTTCTGAGCACTATGGGACTCAACATCTTAGGTCATAAGTCCCCTAGAACGTAGAACTACTTAAACCTAACTAACCTAAGGACATCACACACACCCATGCCCGAGGCAGGATTCGAACCTGCGACCGTAGCAGCCCCGCGGTTCCGGACTGCAGCGCCAGAACCGCTAGACCACCGCGGCCGGCTGCCCATTGCCACTGTCTCCTTCTTTCTACATCTACATTTAAACGGCTGCTCTGCAAATCACACTTCAGTACCTGGCAGGGGGTTCATCAAACCATCTTCACAGTAATTCTCTGTTATTCCACTCACGAACAGCACGCTGTTTATTATGATGATCGTTCTCCCTATCTAGATCGGTGCCAACAAAATATTTTCGCATTCGGAGGAGAAACAACGAAAAATGACTTTCTTTTAAAGATGTCCACCGTATATCCTGTATCATATCCGTCACACTCTCCTGCTCCTCCTCCTTTCCCTCCCCCCCCCCCCCCCCCCCCCCGCTCCACTGTTTCTTTCTAGATAATACAAAAGGTGCTGCTCTTCTTTGAACTTTCTCGATGTGCTCCGTTAATCCTATCTGGTATGGATCCCACACCGCGGAGCAATACTCCCAATCCTCCTAACATTATCTTGGCCAAAGCCGGAAATCACTTCTGTTTTAATCCATGACTTTCCATCAATTACTACGAACTGTGACCGCCCTCACAGAAAATCACAAATCCAGTCACGTAACTGTGACGATATTCCGTAAGCACGGAATTTGATTACGAGCCGCTCGCGAGATACATTGTCAAATGTCATCTAGATGTCTAAGAATACGGAATCAGTTTGAAATCTTGTGTTTCACAAGAACGATGTTTTCTAAATAATTGTTGACTATGTGTCAGTAGACGGTTCTCTTCGAGGTAATTCGTAATGATCGAACACTAATATATGTTACAAATATTTCAGCATAAAAAAGCATACCAATAGTTTTAGGAACATTTTTAAAGGTGCTGAGAAACACGAAATGAGACAGATGGTAGCCCACTTCTCAGTCATAGTCTTTTAAACGGGTGCATATTCGTCTTTTTTGCACTCCGATAGCAACCTTTTTTGCGCTGGTTCCCTTCTCTTCCCTGCTACAACAGGGCATGTCACTCGTATGAACCGACCATAACGGTTCAGTAAAATTTTGATAGTTTAATTATGTGCTACGTCACTTCACTTTACGTTTTCGCCTCACACCGGATTTTAAGGGTGTACTTTAAGTGTACAAGTAGAGTAATTTTGAACCCTTGTACCTCGAAGACGGATAAAAAATCAACAAAATTTTCATGTTCGTTCTATATCGGGATCTTAGAAATATATCGTAATAAAAATTTCAACCACTAGCTGCGCATAGCCCTCTTGGAATCCGCGACTCAGATTTGCCACCCAAAAACCATGTTTTTCGAGTGTTTCACGACAACGGATAAGAATTTTTGAAACCGGAAAGATGACACATCTAGACGAATGTCTACACAATATGTCGTTAAGATCTGGATAATATATATCGCCTGCCGACGACGAAAAATGGTGAAACACCTTTTTTTCGGATTTTTTCAGGAAGCGCTCGTGAACTAAATGGTATCCTCCTAAAACTGTTAAGGCGCACCGTAGACCACATCTGATGCAAAAACAACAGACTGGTTTGCTCCATTTGCCTAAGCTGAAGGAAGTGTGTAATACATATGATAGTTACAATTGGACTACTCTTGTTTTTGTGTATTTAAATGGCCCTAGCCCAAAGGAACACTTAAACACTTGATCACTTGAATACTTGATCCTAACTATCTATTACCAACAGGACCCGAGGTACAATCCTCAGAAGGAGAGCATTCCATGCGTTTTGGAACATACTGGTAGCGCAACCTGCCGTATGAGTACCGATTAATTTGTAATTACACTATTACTCTTGAATGAGCCACTGGCGGCCAAGGGTCCCTTGCACTAAAATACCCAGGAAATATACCTAAACGATCTCCGAAATTATGTCGGTGAATCTTGGGTTCACCCTTTATATCATAGATGTCGTCAACCAAAGCTGTTTTCTTTCAAAGACGAGAAAAGTCAAAACGATAAACCGTCGACTACACAGACATAATAATCTGTAAATGTTATTGCCACTCCAGATGCAACAAGGATTTTTCTTAGAATACTAAATCGTTTATCAAGTTTAGATTGTCAGAGTTCTGTTATTTTCTTCGGTTACCACCTGATTTCTTTTCTTTACTTTTGATTCCCTGGGCAAGCGACGGTATGGAGCTATTGTGGCCCGGTCCACTTTGTAGCACTCTTAGTTTCATCCAAAGCTCAGGCCGCTGGAAGTGACACAGACGGGTTTCCAGGTGGAAATTTTTGGGAGACGATTATCAATTCCAGTATTTGCCTTACAACCTAGTGAGAGGGGAGGGGTAGGAGCCGCTCGGAGTGGCCGCGTGGTTTGAGGCGTCTTTCACGGACCCTCCCGCTGGGCATGTGTGTGTGTGTGTGTGTGTGTGTGTGTGTGTGTGTGTGTGTTGTTCTTATCATAAGTTAGTTTAAGTAGTGTGTAAGTCTAGAGACCACACATTTTTTGTGGGGGGGGGGGGGGGAGGAAATTGGAGGTATTTTTATTTTGTTTCTGGGAAATTATGTTTCAGAAAAAAGTGAACATCTAGTGTGTGTATGTGAATCACATCTTGTAACGAAGAATGTTCGATATTTTGCGCGAGATGTGTAGAAGTAAATTTGATGTGAGTTTCTTCAGTTGCTTCTCATTTCAATCCGAGGTAAACCAATGATTACAAAAGAAACATATGCACTGAAGCGCACGGAATTTTGTTCTTATCATAAGCAATTCATAAAAAGAAATACACGCAGCTTATATCAACATCCGAGAGTTTAACAATTTTAAGTTAATTAAATTTTATGAGATTTTCTTCTTACAGTTGTCTGTGCACTGCTCTTGATTACGATAACTACATATACTACGTTGATTGACGCAATCAGAATTCTTAGTCCTACCTTTTCCTAGCAGAGGTGGAGGTTTGCAGTCTTCTTCCCATAATCCTTGGTGGACAAATACCTCGATCAGCTACCAATGAAATGATGGATCAAACTTCGTGATTCCCATTTAAAACGTGAAAAAAGGATTTTCCACGTTTGATAACATCTTTGATTTATTCTTTTGACTTTGAGCTACATTCCTGTAAACTTCAGGAAAATGTTTTCGGAAAATTAACGGTCAATAAGAATGATCCATTATCAGATGTTTCAAATGCACGCTACATATCCGTTCGCCGATTATGATGTTTTTTTTTTTTTTTAACAGCAATCAGACTAACAACAGCACTTGCACTCAGAAAGCAGTTCTCCCGTACAAAGCCCTTATTGTGATTTCGATAAGAACGTTTACTTATACAGACTCAAAGAAAAAAAAATTGCTCACAGCATGAATTCGCAATATATTTGGCCACTTCATCTTCATTCTGTCATAATCTTAAGCGATAATAAACTTTTCTCTTCGAGAAGATATTCGCTTTTTGCTTCATTATCATACCTTTATAAAGAATTTTTCTGCAAGCTGCACTAATTTCTTCTCAACTTAGGAAAACATATGACGTAAGTTGTTTCTGTGAAACCCAATCACCAACAGAAAAACTATCGCAGGTAAAACATTTCGTCTACACATAGACGTAAATTACTGACATATTTGCTCTCTGAGCAAGGCTATTCAAAATGGTTCAAATGGCTCTGTGCACTATGGGACTTAACAGCTATGGTCATCAGTCTCCGAGAACTTAGAACTACTTAAAGCTAACTAACCTAAGGACAGCACACAACACCCAGCCATCACGAGGCAGAGAAAATCCCTGACCGCGCCGGGAATCGAACCCGGGAACCCGGGCGTGGGAAGCGAAAACGCTACCGCACGACCACGAGATGCGGGCAGCAAGGCTATTATCGAGGTACATACCAAATTTGAAATAAATCATTTACATAGTAAATCACAGTTTTATAAGAATTCTACAAATTATGTGGAAATATTTTGCAACTTGTCGTTGGGGATTTCTATCCTATACCTCTCAAACGATAGCACACTGTACAAAAATCTGTCTTTTATCTAGCACTTGATCATCCATTGCCTATCATTCACATAAACACTGACTAAATTACAATATGACAACTGGGTTATAGCTGCTCAGATGTTAATTAAATAGAATCAGTATTTCATTTAAGGTAGAGCAGACGTAACATAGCTAACATACATTGAGGTGATAAGATGGCAATATGTACATGTACAACTGAAGGTAGTATCTCGTACGCAAGGAATGATAGGGCAGTGCGTTGGTGGAGCTGCCATTTGTGATTTATATGAAAAGGTTTCCGGCGTGATTACGAATAAACAGCGGAAATCAACAGAATTCGAAAGCGGAATGGTAGTTGGAGACGCATGGGACATTCCATTTCGGAAATTGTTAGGGAATTCACTATTCCAAGGTCCACAGTGTCAAGAGCGTGCTGCGAATACCAGATGTCAGGCATTACCTGTCACCACAGAGAACGTAGTGGCCGACGACCTTTATTTAATGAGCGAAAGCAACAGCGTTTGCGTAGAGTTGTCAGTGCTAACAGACACGCAACACTGCGTGAAATACCCGCAGAAATCACGTACTACGAAGGTATCCTTTAAGACAGTCCGGCAAAATTTGGCAGCGCCAGCCGGAGTGGCCGAGCGGTTCTAGGCGCCCCAGTCCGGAACCGCATGACCGCTACGGTCGCAGGTTCGAATGCTGCCTCGGGCATGGATGTGTGTTATGTCCTTAGGTTAGTTAGGTTTAAGTAGTTCTAAGTTCTAGGGGACTGATGAACTCAGATATAAAGTCCCATAGTGCTCAGAGCCATTTGAACCATTTTTTGGATATGGCAGCAGACGACCGACGCGACTCCTTTTGCTAAGAGTGCGACATCGCCTGCAGCACTTCACCTGGGCACGTCACCATATCCGTTGCACCCTAGACGACTGGAAAACCATGGCCTGGTCAGATGAGTCCCGATTTCAGCTGGTAAGAGCTAATGGTAGGGTTCGAGTGTGCCACAGACACTAGGAAGCCGTGGACCCAAGTTGTCAACAAGGTACTGTGCAAACTGGTGGTCGATCCATACTGGTGTGTGCTGTGTTTACATGGAATGGACTGGGTACTCTGGTCCAAATGAACCGATCATCGACTGGAAATGATTATGTTCGATTACCTGAAGACCATTCGCAGCCGTCCGTGGACTTCATGTTCGCAAACAAAGATGGAATTTTTACGGACGAAAATACGCAGTATCAAAGGTCCACAATTAGTTGCTATTGCTTTGAAACACATTCTGGACAATTCGAACGAATGATTTTGGTACCCAGATCACCCGACATGAATCCTTTCGAACATTTATGACACATAATAAGCCTACAGGAATATTAAAGAGACCTTTGGAGAAAGGAGAACCACTTGTATGAATATCAAGAGCTCAGATGGAAACCCAGTTCTAAGCAAAGAAGGGAAAGAAGAAAGGTGGAAGGAGTATATAGAGGGTCTATACAAGGGCGATGTACTTGAGGACAATATTATGGAAATGGAAGAGAATGTAGATGAAGATGAAATGGGAGATATGATACTGCGTGAAGAGTTTGACAGAGCACTGAAAGATCTGAGTCGAAACAAGGCCCTGGGAGTAGACAACATTCCATTAGAACTACTGATGGCCGTGGGAGAGCCAGTCCTGACAAAACTCTACCATCTGGTGAGCAAGATCTATGAGACAGGCGAATAGCCTCAGACTTAAAGAAGAATATAATAATTCCAATCCCAAAGAAAGCAGGTGTTGACAGATGTGAAAATTACCGAACTATCAGTTTAATAAGTCACACCTGCAAAATACTAACGCGAATTCTTTACAGACAATGGAAAAACTGGTAGAAGCCGACCTCGAGGAAGATCAGTTTGGATTCCGTAGAAATATTGGAACACGTGAGGCAATAGTGACCTTACGATTTATCTTAGAAGAAAGATTAAGGAAAGGCAAACCTACGTTTCTAGCGTTTGTAAACTTAGAGAAAGCTTTTGACAATGTTGACTGGAATACTCTCTTTCAAATTCTAAAGGTGGCAGGGGTAAAATACAGGGAGCGAAAGGCTATTTACAATTTGTACAGAAACCAGATGGCAGTTATAAGAGTCGAGGGGCATGAAAGGGAAGCAGTGGTTGGGAAGGGAGTGAGACAGGGTTGTAGCCTCTCCCCAATGTTATTCAATCTGTATATTGTACAAGCAGTAAAGGAAACGAAAGAAAAATTTGGAGTAGGTATTAAAATCCATGGAGAAGAAATAAAAACTTTGAGGTTCGCCGATGACATTGTAATTCTGTCAGAGACAGCAAAGGACTTGGAAGAGCAGTTGAACGGAGTGGATAGTGTCTTGAAAGGAGGATATAAGATGAACATCAACGAAAGCAAAACGAGGGTAATGGAATGTGGTCGAATTAAGTCAGGTGATGCTGAGGGAATTAGATTGGGAAATGAGACACTTAAAGTAGTAAAGGAGTTTTGCTATTTGGGGAGCAAAATAACTGATGATGGTTGAAGTAGAGAGGATATAAAATGTAGACTGGCAATGGCAAGGAAAGCGTTTCTGAAGAAGAGAAATTTGTTAACATCGAGTATAGATTTAAATGTCAGGAAGTCGTTTTTGAAAGTATTTGTATGGAGTGTATGGAAGTGATACATGGACGATAAATAGTTTGGACAAGAAGAGAATAGAAGCTTTCGAAATGTGGTACTACAGAAGAATGCAGAAGATTAGATGGGTAGATCACATAACTAATGAGGAGGTATTGAATAGAATTGGGGAGAAGAGGAGTTTGTGGCACAACTTGACGAGAAGAAGGGACCGGTTGGTAGGAGATGTTCTGAGGCATCAAGGGGTCACAAATTTAGCATTGGAGGGCAGCGTGGAGGGTAAAAATCGTAGAGGGAGACCAAGAGATGAATACACTAAGCAGCTTCAGAAGGATGTAGGTTGCAGTAGTTACTGGGGGATGAAGAAACTTGCACAGGATAGGGTAGCATGGAGATCTGCATCAAACCAGTCTCAGGACTGAAGACCACAACAACAACAATCGAGGGGTCGGCTCGTGCACAAAATCCTGGACCGGCAACATTTTCGCAGTTATGGACGGCTATAGAGGAAGCATGGCTCAATATTTCTACAGAAGACTTCCGACGATTTGTTGAGTGCATACCACGTCGAGATGCTGCACAACGCCGGGAAGAAGGAAGTCTGACAAGATATTAGGAGGTATCCCATAACTTTTGTCATCTCGGTAGGTACAGGACGATCAGCTAGAGCTTGTACGCCAAACGTTTCTGAAATGATATGCGTTATTTGTGTCCTGTTTTCGTAGGAGTCAAATGCAACCTTGGGGGGGGGGGGGGGAGCATAATGCCGACAAACAGATTTTAATAATCACTAGAGCGTGCATTTACTTTACTTTAGAAGGTAACTTTTTTAAGTGGAGCGCAGTCCGCTGACATTAAGAGAATTAAACTAGAGTAAATTAGAAAGTCAATTGTGTTTTTCTGAACTCAGTGCAAATTGTCCATGGGCAATCACAGTCACTAGCACTATGTGTCAACAGTAACTTAGCGAAAGATATCAATAAAGATATGTTTTTGATCATGAAGTACAGAAAACCACGCGTCTTTATATGTGACGCGACCATCACTCCTGATTGTCGGGCCATAAGGCGAGCACTGGACTCGCATTCGGGAGGACGACGGTTCAATCCCACGTCCGGCCATCCTGATTTAGGTTTTCCGTGATTTCCCTAAATCGCTCGAGGCAAATGCCGGGATGGTTCCTTTGAAATGGCACGGCCGACTTCCTTCCCTAATCCGATGAGACCAATGACCTCGCTGTCTGGTCTCCTCCCTTAAAAACAATCCAATCCATAAGGCGAGAGACGGCTGGGTTTGTACCATACCAGGGTGACTGAAATACTGAAATAGCATTGTCTTCAGTGATGAGTCTCGCATCGAACTGAGTCTTGGTACCGGAGATACCTTTACAGCAAAGCAGTGAGAGGACGATATTCTAAGCACCGTTTTGTTGCTCTTCGTGGAATGCCATCCTGGGCTTTACATTTCAGCAAGATAATTCCCGCCCGCACACGGCGAGGGTTTTTGCTACTTATCTTCGTGCTTGCCAAACCCTACGTTCGCCGCAATGTCGCCGGATCTCTCCCCGATTGAGAACGTTTCGAGCATTATGGTTAGGGCCCTCTAAACAGTTCAGGATTTTGACGATCTAACGCCCCAATGTGATAGAATTTGCACAGCATCCCACAGGAGATCATTTATCAACTCTATCAATATCAATCGGAATAACTGCTTTCCCTAGGGCCAGAGATAGACCAACGCGTTATTGACTTGCTCAATGAAGCCCATCCTCTTGAATAAATCGTTCAGTTTCTTCTGAAACTCTTATCGTTTGTTTGTCTGGACATGTAGTACAACGCATCTGTCGATTTCTGTCCCATTGGAATAATTACTTAGTGTTCAGTCGTGTTGTTTGTCTAAGAGTATACGTCGTTTCATATCGTTTGGTGTAGTCGCAATGTCCTTGTAAACAGTGTCTTTTAATTTTTTCCTGAGAAAGAAAAGTGTATGGGACCACGTTTGGTGAAAGGACTGTCCAAAATATAGATCTCTTTCGCTCATTTTCTCATAGTACACCCTCTGATGTCGACGAGATTCCAGGTACCTCATAAGTGATTAACATTGCAAGAACACAGGTTAATGTAAGCGCGAGATAATACAAATGGGAAATGCTGGTACATTAATAACCAGTGTAACCCCAGCAGAATGTTGAATGCTAGCATTCAAACGTGAAAGCATTTTGCTGTAAAGGTACCGAATGTCAGTTTATGGGATGGAGTTCCATGCCTGTAGCTCTTGGTCTGTCAATACAGGGACAGCTAATGCTGTTTACAGTGACGCTGGAGTTATCGTTCGATGATATCTCATAAGTGCTCGATTGGAGACATATTTGGTGATGGAGCAGGCCAAGGCAACATGTCAACACTCTGTAGAGCACCTTAGGTTACAACAACGGTATGTGGGCGAGCGTTATCCTGTTGGAAAGCACTTCCAGGAATGTAGTTCGTGAATGGCAGCATAACAGGTCGAATCACCAGACGGACGTATAAGTTTGCAGTCAGGGTGCGTGGAATAACCATGGAAGTGCTCCTGCTGCCATATACAATCGCAACCCGGACCATAATCCCACGTATAGGGCCAGTGCCCCTAGCATGTAGTCAGGTTGGATGCAGGTCGTCAGCTGGCCCCCTTCTAACCAGTACACAGCGATCACTGGCACCCAGGCCGAGGCAGAACCAACTTCCATCAGAGCACACAACAGACCTCCACCCAGCCCTCCAGTGAGCTCTCGCTCGACACCACTGAAGTCGCTAATGGTGGTAGTTTGGAGTCAGTGGAATGCACGCGACAGGGCGTCTGGCTCGGAGCTGTCCTTGAAGTACCCTATCTGTAACAGTTCGTTGTGGCACTGTGGTGACAACTGCTGCTCAGATTGCTGCTGCAGATGCAGTACGATACGCCAGAGCCATGCACCGAACACGATGGTAGTGCCATGTGACCGTCCGGAGCCTGGTCTTCTTGCGATCGTACATTCTTGTGACCACCGTCACCAAAAGTCATGTTCAGTGGCCATCTGCAGTATCGCAAAAATAACATTTAGCTTCTCGTAGCCTTCGTTCACACCCAGTGTGATGCTGATAATGGTGTCTTTGTTGCCTTAAAGCCATTCTTAACTAACGTCAACTCACAACGTCCAGTCTCAAAGATGACTAACGCTCACGACCGTTCCAGGGTCTGTTTAAAGCTAACTTGACTTGCATCCTCATAGTGGTACTGTTACCACCAATTTTATGCGACTGGCCTGAAATATGAATACACCTAATCTTTCAAATGTAAATCCACGCCTACCAACTTCCGTTTCTGTCGCACAACTCCTACTTGGTGTTGCGATCTTTTTCCGGCAATATATATACGAAGGAGAATAATTCTAGAAACAAAGACATGTATAATATCATTTAACCGACGTGCCACGACGTTGCACTATATACAAACACTTACGTAGATTTGAAATTTTGAACTTCAATGCTGAAAACGTTTTGGCATCTCTAACACGGCAAATAGTCCCACTTGCAGCCTCGGACGCCATTCACATAGTGGCATGGAACACTTAATAATAGTTGTACTCGTAACCAATGTGGGTACGTTTATCGGTGGAGTTGTATCAATTATTTTCAGTGCTAAATTTTAAAAACATTGTTACTACTGATTTAATAGCCTTGTTTCAATCTGCTAGACAGGATACAATTATCACTACTACAACGCCAAAACTTAATGTCCTTCGCAATCAGGCATCCTTGCACCCCATGAACCGTGGACCTTGCCGCAGTGGGATGGTTAAGTGCCTTAACGGTGTAGATAGTCGTACTGTATAATATCTTTGGTTCCTGTAGAGGAACAGCAGACTTTACAGGAGTTGCAGGAGCAATATTCTGAATGATTGATCTGCCTTGTAACATTAGACAACGTGGCCGTTCTATGTTATTACAGTAAACGACTGAAAGCAAGGGGAAACAGCAGCGGGTTTTCCCGAAGGCATGCATCTCTTCTGTATGGCGTAATAATGATTGGGGAGTGGAATGACAGATCCCTGAATCGGATAGGTTGGTTAGAAAAAGTGAAACAGGAAATTGATAATTTCAAGTTAGATATAGAGGGTATCAGTGAAGTACGATGGAAGGAAGAAATGGTCAGTGCAGCGTTATCAACACGAAATAAGACATGGTTAATTCAGGAGTATTCTTGCTTAATAATGTATAGGACAATACGAAAGTACGTAAACGACTGTGAATAGCGTAGCGAACGGATTATCGTAAAATAAGTACGCAGGACTCCAACATCCACCACAACAGTACAAGTTTACATACAAATTAGCTGCGCAGATGATGAAAGGAATGGGAGAATGTATGACGAGATCAAAGAAATTGGACGAAAATTTAACTGTAATAGATGTTTGGAATTCGGTAGTTAAAAAGGAAGAGAAGGCAAAATAGTAGGAGAACATGAACTTAGGGAAAGGAATGAAAGAAAAAATTACCTAGTAGAACTTTCCACAGAGCATAGGAGTTTAATCGCCACAAGCACTTGAACTGCATGAGAATGTAATAAAAAATCTGGGCAGCGATAAGTATAAACGTATGTCGTTGAATCTTGTGCGTACTTATGTACGTGCTGTGGACTTACTGTATATATGGCGGATTGTGTGACAATTTACCCAATTGATTGGAATCACATTGCCATGATTGACAACTGCATTATGTAAATGAATGTGCTCTTCGGGTCGTTGCTTGGTTTGATTTATTCGAATGTACAGTCGTTTGGTTTTGATTTTCGCATTCCTTGCATGAAGACTGTAATCATAATTAACATCGCATTGTAATGCACGAAGATGTAAACCAGTGTGCAGTGTTCATCTGGACCGAGCAGTGCGTACTCGAATGGTATCCGGTCGCACTCAACTCTTTCGGGTGAACAGGCTTGAGCACTGCGTACTCGAGTGGTTTCCAGTGTCACTTTCGGTTGCTCGTCTGTTTCTGAAAGTCGTGAAAGCATTTTCTTTCATCCTTTAGTTTTAGATCGACCAACCGCTTGTCGTTTGGTTGACACAATGGATCTGACAGCGGAAATAATGCTATGTATCGACTGTTAAAAATTTACTCGGGACAAGAAAAAAAATGTGTGAATTTATTTGTTGATGTAGAACGGCAGTTAAAATTTATCAGTGAACACCACTTGTTATGTCACACTGTCGTGTGACTAAACCTACCTGTTGTGGTATAAGCCTTCGATAGCTGCGCAGTTTCAATGCATCGTCACCTGAAACTGCTGTTGTACGATCTGTCGTTAAAATGAAGAGCCAGAACCTTCTTCTTAAAGTTCAAAATTGGAAGTTTACTAATTTTTAATCACGTCCTCCAGATCCTACCAGAAATGATACTCTCTAGCAATATTTACAAACAGATAGTTGCTATGGATATATGCGGATCTTAATAGTTTTTTTCTCTTCAGAAAGTAAAAGAGCACAAAGTGCAGATGATGTGATCATAAGTTGTTTCCCACGCAATGAAGTAAAAATAAATCATAGAACTGTTACTGTATTCACAAATATCATTCAGTGGAATCTAAACGCACACATTTTGATGTCTACTACTCATAACTATAAATTATGTTCCCTCAACATGAAATAAATGAGCAGAGAGGAAACACAAACGGATCGCGACGGTGAGCTAGAGAGCAAGACTGAAGTTGTGCTAAAGAAAGACCAAGAGCAGAATGAAAAGGGAAGTTGGACTAAGAGCAGAATGAATGAAATGTTGCGAGTGTTGGCCTTACAAAGATTTGCTCCATGATATTAATGAAATGTGTTAATTTATACTAGTTTATAAATTCTGTAGGTCAGGAAGCTCATCTTTCATTGGCTGTTGAGTCTGTCATTGCATTTAGTTGTTATATTTTTGTCACAGACAGCATCTATTAAAATATGCATTACTAATTTAGGCCCACACAGTGATAATTCCAGGTTTATGAGCATTGGATTCATCTTCCATGACAAAATTTCGTTGTTGAAAGTTTTGTAATTTTTAATTAGGGGCTCATGCTCATCAGTACAGATATCACTGGATTCAGGAAAATCAAACGATCAAAAGCACATCAACATATCCCAGAAATCAACAGTAGTTTGGCTATAATTAGCACTGAAAATTTCGACTATGTTAAATCTTTAATTTACATTATCTATTGAACTAATTAAGTTTGGGCTAATGCAAATATGTTACTGAAAAGAAGGAAAAAAGAGCTCTTAGATTTGAAAGTAGTTTGTCCCTTCGAATTTATCAATTACTTCATAAGATTTTGCCTGTGACTTTACAAAATTTTATAACTCCATTAACTCTTGTCACCACCACTTCTGAAAAAAGTAATTGAACCATTGCAGATATAACAAAAAACTTAATGATCTGACTGATTAAGTTTTGTGGGGGAATTTGTTTTTTAGTTTGCATAATTTGCATAACTATTGCTTATGGAAGTACTTTATCATCAGAAGTTTGTAAAGAAAATTAGCAAAAATATGGTTAATTCCATGGGAAATAAATTATAGATAATTAGGTATAGAAAGTTTTGAATATTAGACAAAAATTATACTTTCTTATTGTCACCAAACATTATATTGACTATTTTGATAAGTCCCTAGAAACTCTGGTCATCTTATTTCAAAATAATATCATTATCAAGAATACATTTTACAAATTTAACATACATTTTCTTTCCAAATACAAGCAAAAATTTTAATTGATACACAGCTTCAAAGTTACATTACTGGATGCCACTCTTTCTGTTCAGTATTTACTGTTCACTCTTAGCTGCAGTGCATTGCAATAGTATCAGCTTGTGGTCACATGAGAAACATACAAAATTTCTTCATCTGTACCCTAGTCTAAACTGATTAACTCTTTAAATGAAATCTTGTGTTGTACATACATATATAAATACATAAATAACAAAATTACAGTTCCAAAGGGATATTTTCATAGTAATTGGAAATACTGAAAGTTGATTCTTTCTTTCATACTGATATTTCAAGTTTATTATATTCTTACACAATTATTGTGTGCCAACTTCGAACATATATCATTTATTATTAACTGTCAATTAGCTGTGTTACTGTGTTATATTCATTCAAAATTTTAAAGAATTGGCATTCATTCTGCGAGTTTTAATTTTAAAATTTCTGTTTTCTGTATATTATAGTCAAGTTTTGGTACTGTTACTTTTAGTACTGTTACATTGCATCATACAACGAAGGAATGCTTTGGAAATCCATCAGATATTCACTTTTAGCAACACCCATAATCATATATAGTTAATATATTTCACTAGTCAGACTTTAGTATTCTTTCTGCACTAGTTTCCCAAGAAAAGATCACGTTGCATTACCTGAGTGTTCATATTATGCGTTATTACATGAAAGGGCATATGTATTTATCATTATTTCATCTATTAAATCATGCCATTAAAAAACTAAAATTTCACTATTTTAATATTCATTTACATTACACTTCTTTCTGCAGTTGTTGTTACACAGATGCACAAACCTTACTGTGTATTTAATATACAAAAAACATATAACAACAATAATAATCAGAAATACATAATGAAATACGTTCTTGTCCTGTCACCACTATGGTGTTCATTTAATATTTAATATACAAATGCATATATGCACAATAATAATCATAAATATATGACAATATAAACAGAGTATTCTGGGAGGAATTAAAAGTACATATTCGATATATAAATCATATTTAACACTAATCACAAAATAATCTAAGAAATTTGTGCTGGTTGGATGTATCATACTAGGAAGATGCATCATACTGACTGACTGGGAACTACCACTGAGGCAAACAGTCTTACAACAAGATCACAGAAGAGCAGTTGCTACCTCTGTTACTTTTCTTCATCAGGTTTACTGTTACCTTAAGTAAATTCTTTCAGATTCATTATCATAACCCATCACTTTCCAAAATTGCTAGGGCAGAAAAATTGTTAATAAACACAGATATCTCATAGAGAGGTAAGGGTACTGATATCCTCTCAAAATTACATTACAGCAATGCAAAACTTCATTACATATTAAATATTAACTATTTTGTTTTATATTTTTAAACTTTTTACTTTATTTGTGATAAAATATTGAATATTTCCACATGAATAGAATAAACTTGATGGAAGGAAATCAGCTGAGTGTCTTGAACCAAAGAGATGTTTTTTGCCACTGTACCTATTCAGATTTCAGTTGTGCCATTAGCATATTTCTTTCCATAGCTTCATTTTGCTACATCTAAAGAAGTGAAATGTATTCACACTAAAAACTCAACTACAACAAAGTCAAGGTGCCTAAAATGTTCTCTAACCATTACCTCACATCGTTTCGCGAAGTTTCTTATTATTCATCAACATTTGTATTCATTATCATCATCTTTTCCATCACAGATCTCACTATTAATAATTAACCCCCTGCTTATTAATAATTTGCCTTCATTAATCATCAAATTACTTTAAAAGAAACACACTCAACAGTTACAATCTGTAAACATTATTTCTTAGTAAATAAAACTCATAAATTTAATAATATTCAAGCCTGAAGAGAAAAAACGTTATGAAACAAGATATATTTCAACAAGCAACTATATTTCGTTTCAGACAACACTTTAACAACCTTTTTACGTTCCTATATTGCATGAAAAATGCTTATTGTAGGAAATTTCACGTGGTAATTTTGAAAAGAAAATTATCAAAAATTTTATGTGGGTTTTAATTCATGATAAAGGAGTGTGCTCAAAGCAGGATGATAGGAACCAACTTGTTCCATCACGACACACAAACTGAAATGTTACTGTTTGTATTTAACATGGACTGCCGCTAAACTATACGAAACACACACATTTGCTGAAAAGTCTCGTGTGTCATCTATTGTAAAATGGATGTACTAAACCAGTAACCTTGGTACCACTTGTCGTAAAATGATTGTAGTGATTCAGAAACCTTCTACATCTACATCTACATGATTACTCTGCAATTCACATTTAAGTGCTTGGCAGAGGGTTCATCGAACCACAATCATGCTATCTCCCTACCATTCCACTCCCGAACAGCGCGCGGGAAAAACGAACACCTAAACCTTTCTGTTCGAGCTCTGATTTATCTTATTTTATTTTGATGATCATTCCTACTTATGTAGGTTGGGCTCAACAAAATATTTTCGCATTCGGAAGAGAAAGTTGGTCACTGACATTTCGTAAATAGATCTCGCCGCGACGAGAAACGTCTTTGCTTTAATGACTTCCATCCCAACTCGCGTAATATATCTGCCACACTCTCTCCCCTGTTACGTGATAATACAAAACGAGCTGCCCTTAATGGGCGTGTGAACAACAAACCATCGCAGCTTCATTTCAATTGGATGAATGGTAGAGGGACGTGCACATTGTTCCACGAGTTGGCACATCTTTCACGTGAAGTAATCTGTTCTGTACACTACCACCACCCCGAGTTGGTGGTGAGAACTATGCTCGGCACCGGCTGTGGTCATCAGCGCCACCGAGTAGAGTGAAGCGGATTGGAGAAACTTCTAGCAAAGGAGTGTCAGCTGGTTGGCAGACGGGCCTTGGAACGCCAGCTGAGTGGTACTGGTGGGAGTTTTACTGGATAATACTGCTTTCCGTGGCCTAGAAGGAAAATTTGTCCACTGTGCTTGTTGGCGACATTACCGATGATACACTCTTATGGGAAAACGTGAAGGACTGAGTCTCCTCAATTGAAGGATGCAGTCGGGCACTGTGTGAAAGCCGTATGTGAAATGTGTTAAATATACTTTAAGGCAATTATTTTTCTGTTTTGCGCAGAGTGTAATCCACCCCGTGGTTATGTACCATATGTGCAGCAGTGCTTGACTATTGAAACTTGAATCAATATCTACTATGCTACGTTGCTGCAATAAGAGTGTCATCACATATGTGTGTGTGTGTGTGTGTGTGTGTGTGTGTGTGTGTGTGCGCGCGTATGTGTGGCAGCTACAGCAATACTATACGCCAAGGGATAAACAAGTGTAAGTTGTCAGTATCTAACAAATGAAAAGACCACAACAGCGCGATAACTTAAGTAGAAACCTCAATTAGAATAACAATCTAACCAGTGAACACATTTGTGAGCAGTTTCCGTCCATCAAGTCACTGCTTCGGCTTCCTGATTTAGGTTTCCTGTGATTTCCGTAAATCGCTTCAGGCAAATACCGGGATGGTTCCTTTGAAAGTGAACAGCTGACTTCCTTCCCCATCCTTACCTAATCCGAGCTTGTGCTCCGTCTCTAATGACCTCGTTGTCGACAGGACGTTAAACGCTAATCTCCTCCTCCTCCAATGCAGTGTTAGACACTACAGGGGAGGCGGTGTGCGTGAAGTGTGGTTTACCTACGTACGTGTAAGGCTCAACAGTCATATTGCTTCCTGCACTGTACACCTCGCGAAAGTACATGAAGGTATAAGTAAATAGATTGTAGCCTGTACTGCGGGAATTCTGCAGTCCAGAGATTAGCACCAATCCTCGCATAAAGTCAGAGAATACTTCCAAAATTTATAGTATTGCACGGGTGAAACAGTTACAAGCGGATACGGCTACCAGTTCATTTAGATGACTACAAACTTTTGCGCCAAAACAGTTGTTCATTCCGCAGTACTATCTGTTGAACTGCTGGTGACTGAACATCGACAAGTGGCTCCAGCTAGAGGAGCAGTTATGCAATAACGAATGTTCAAGTCGAATTATAACTGCTCAAGTAACAACTTCCGTTGAATCACGTCACAGAATCTCTTTTAGCCACTCCAGCGCACACAAAGCCCTAAATCCTGCGTAGAGCGCCCTGAGCAGCCCCTTGCACTCCCTCCGGATAAACCTCCCACTCTAGTCGCTAACGACATTCAGCACATTTACTAGACATAGGCCTTACTAGCTAACATGATATAGTACAGGGACAAACAGTCGTCCTGCCGGCGCAGCACTCGTAACTGAAACAGCAAAGGGAGACGTGACAGTGGTACACAAGGTATCCGCCACCACGCGCCGTTAAGATTCCTTCTTGCCGGGTGTAGATGTAAATCTATTTCAGTTTCCTAACTACGCTTCCATTTTTTCCGCTAGCCCGGGCAGCGCTGTTATTAAGCGTTTGCAACGCTAATCCGTTACGGCGGCTTCGAGACGAGCACGCGAGATAGGAGCGCGGTAGGGAGGTGAGGTGAGTTGCAGCGGAAGCGGCAAGGCCGCGCGCGCCTCTATTTTCCGCGCGCACTTTCGTAAGAGGCAGGCGCGAGAGCGTTAAGGCGAGGCGAGGGGGCGACGGCCGTGCCCGAGGACAGGGCACGTGACCGGCGGCCGCAGCCATTCACTGCTGCCCGCTAGGGATGGGCTACGCCGTGACTCTCCCATATCGGTGATTTCTACCGGTAACTGCTATTTTTAGTTGCGATTTGTCGCAGTTTAAAATCACAGTTTACAGTTTGACACCTTGTATCTCCGCGCTCCACTACTGTTGGAGTTTTTCTTCTGCGGTTTGTCACCGCAGACATTTCATTGTTCTCAGTGGCTCCGAGCACTATGGGACGTAACTTCTGAGGTCATCAGTCCCCTAGAACTTAGAACTACTTAAACCTAACTAACCTAAGGACATCACACACATCCATGCCCGAGGCAGGATTCGAACCTGCGACCGTATCGGTCACGCGGTTCCAGACTGAAGCGCCTAGAACCGCTCGGCCACAACGGCCGGCACATTTCATTGTGATCAGTCACAAGGAACAACTAACAGACACTGGCCAGTACGTCCACTAACTGGTGGTACGTCCACTGACCCGGTGCTGTTGTCAGTCCAACGGAAGTGTTATGTTCTCGCCCGTAAAGTATGCAAACTGAGTATCGGTATTTCAACAGTGTGTCATTGGAGTCATTATGCGTTTTGGTAAAGGATGATAAATAAACGTGAAGAGACGTACATGTACGAGGGTAATCCCAGAAGTAAGGTCTCCTATTTTTTTTATAAGTACATAGACCCGCTTATTTTGTAAGTAGGCTGTTTAGGTTCTTATGTTGGTAACGCCGCGTAGCGCTCTGTATGAAAATCACTGACTGTGCTGTGTGCAGTCTGTGGCTGGTTGGACTCGTTGTTGGAATATTCGCTATTTTAGTGTTCGGCAGTTGGATGTGAACAGCACGTAGCGTTGTGGAGTTGGAGCTGAGACGCTAGCAGTGGTGGATGTGGGGACAAAGATGCCAGAGTTTTGAGAGCGGAATTTTGTAAGACTGTATGTCATGAACTGATATATATATATATATATATATATATATATATATATATATATATATATATATATATATAATGACTTTTGAACACTATTAAGGTAAATACATTGTTTGTTCTCTATCAAAATCTTTCATTTGCTAACTATGCCTATCAGTAGTTAGTGCCTTCAGTAGTTAGAATCATTCATTTAGCTGGCAGTATTGGCGCTCGCTGTATTGCAGTAGTTTCAATGACGAAGATTTTTGTGAGGTAAGTGATTCATGAAAGGTGTAGGTCATTGTTAGTCAGGGCCATTCTTTTGTGCGGATTATTGAAAGTCAGATTGCGTTGCGCTAAAAATTAGTGTGTCAGTTTAGTGTTGATCAGAGTAAGTAAAGAGAGAAATGTCTGATAACGTTCAGTTTTGCTAAGCTATTTGAAAATCAAATAACGTGAGAGGCTTACCAGCACAGTAATTTATAAATTTTTCTAAGGGGATGTTTCAATTTCTACAATGGTTTACATCAGTTTACAGCTTGTACATTTAGATATTTTTCGACATAATCACCATTTCTGTCGATGCATTTTTGTAGACGCTGTGGCAATTTTTGTATGTCTGTCACACCATCTCGCCGCCATGCTGTTCAGAATGTTATGAACCTCTTCTTTCACCTCGTCGTCTGAGCTGAATCGCTGTGGCCACAATTAACGCTGACAGGTACTGTGAGACTCTGAAAAAACTCAAACGGGCAATTCAGAACCGGAGAAGAGGAATGTTGAGCAAGGATGTACACATTCTCCATGACAATGGTCGCCCACACATCGCTCGGCAAACCGTTGCTCTCCTGCAACAGTTTCAGTGGAACATAATCACCCACTCACCCTATAGTCCTGACTTGGCGCCCAGTTCCCTAGGTTAAAGGAACATTTGGCCGGAAGACGATTCAGCTCCGACGACGAGGTGAAAGAAGAGGTTCATAACTTTCTGAACAGCATGGCGGCGAGCTGGTATCACATGGGCGTACAAAAACTACCACAGCGTCTACAAAAGTGCATCGACAGAAATGGTGATTATGTCAAAAAATAGCTAAATCTTCAAGCTGTAAACTGATTTAAACCATTGCAGAAAATAACAGGTCTATTTACTAGTAAAAAAATAGACCTTACTTTTGGGATTACCCTCGTAATATGAAAATTCCAATCTTCTCATGTTTAAACCGCTCTTTACACTAAAGTTTCTGCTGTGTACGAGGTTCGTTCAATAAGTAACGAAACCCATGTTTTTCTAAAAGCGAATTGGTTTTATTCAACATTCCAAGACACCATATCATTCCCCACTCTTTAAGCTACAAAATCCTATTTTTCTGCGTAACCTATGTTCAATGCGACAGTCTCAAGCCACCCTGCGAGGAAAGCGTGTATCCCTGTATGGTACCACTCCACTGGTCGACATTCAAGCGAACACCTTGCCGCCTCAGTAACCACTCCATCATCCCCGTACTGCTTCCCACGGAATGCACTCTCCATTGGATCAGACAAAAGAAGTCGGAAGGTGCGTGATCGAGCTGCAGGGTGTTGAGGAAGAACAGCACAATGAAGTTTTGTGAGCTTCTCTCAGGTGCGCAGACTTTTCTGAGACCTTGTGTTGTCATGGAGAAAGAGAAGTTCATTTGCATTTTTGCGGCGACGAACGCGCTGAAGCAGCTTCTTCCATTTGCTGAGGTAGCACAAGACACTTCAGAGTTGATCAGTGAACCGTGAGGGAGAAGGTCAAACAGAATAATCCCTTCAGAGTACCAGAGGGCCGTAACCATAACAATACCGACCGACGGTGCGGCTTTGAACTTCTTGTTCGGAGAAGAGGTGGTGTACCGCCGCTCCATGGGTTGTTGTTTTGTTTCCAGTTCGAAGTTATGAACTCATGTTTTGTCATCTGTGATGATGTTCGACAAAAAACTGTCACGATCAGCCTCGTAACGCACAAGTAATTCCGCACAGATGGCCTTTCGTTGCTCTTTATGGTCTTCTGTTAGGCGGCGAGAGACCCAGCAGGCCCTTAGAGTACCCCAACTGCTGGACGAGCGTGTCAGCACTACCAACAGAGACGTCCAGTTGGGCAGCGAGGTGACTGATGTGATCCGTCGATCACCTCGAATGAGAGTGTCCGCACGTTCCAACACTGCAGGAGTCACAGATGTGAGCGGCCGGCAGGCACGCGGGGGATCGGACAGGTTTGCGCGACCTTGTTGCAATGATAACAGACACCTATCTCAACGACTCATCGTGCTTTTGTTCACTTCCAGGTCTCCGTAGACATTCTGCAAGCGCTTGTGAATATCTGAAACGCTCTGGCTTTTTCGCTAAAAGAAACTCAATGACACATTTGCTTGGAACGCACCTCCGTTACAGACGTTATTTTGACAGCTACGTCTAGCGCCGCCACCTAGCGGAACTTCCTGAAACTATGGCAACTGAAACTGAAACACTCCACAAGGTTCCACAACAAATACCACATTTTTTCAAGAGAAATTGGCCAAGAAAAAAAAAGTGTTGCATTTCTCATTGAACGCCCCTCGTAGTTATCGATAAGAACTTGCTTATATGTTTTAATGACGACGGTAAGCAACAGTGGGAAGTAAGGATCTTCCAGTTAGAAGCTGACATCGGGAATAGTTAAAGTGCAAGCCTTGGAGATACACCCAAACGTCTATCTGCCTAACTGTAATGCTGAAAAAAATATCCATTTTGTGAATACACTCCTGTTAAACATTTGGTAAAAGTTATGTAGAAGACCCCTTGCATTCAGTTCATGTATGATATAATCGTGCATAATATGCATAAAAACACTCGTCGAAGCCCTGTGCATCATTCAATATAAGTTTTCTGAATTCAACTTGTAGTTTTAGCTTTTATGTTGAAAACTGCTTTAAATGTCTGTAAGTATAGTGCGATCGTAAACATTAGGCTACGCTACAGGTCAGTTTGTTACCACAACCTTTACCTTCAACTCAACCAGATTATCACCTTTCAGACTAACATAGACTTTGGGCTACGCTACAGATCAATCTGTCACCACAATCTAGATTTCAAAAAGGTGAGGGTTCAGCATCACACTCTACCCAAATTTTTCAGTGCTACTGCCAGGTAAAAGATAAAGTTTAAAATTTTGCTCAGAGCAAATTAGCTTCTTTGAGATTTCTTCAACCGTATGAGGGTTATACAACGTCATTCAGTAATTATGTTAAAAACCTTCAGGGATTATGAAGGAGGGTAAATGTATCAATTTGAGATAAGTGTTTCTGGCCAGGAAACCAGCGGGTCGAAAGTTATAAGCATAAACCGTACTGATACCTCCGACAGTGGACCTCTTCTACTGCAAGCTCTTCGCTTTCCATATGTTGGGAGGGGGTAGTATGGACCAAAATAAGAAAAAAAAGGTCTAGTACACTTGGGTTCCAAAGTGCGTACCGTAAGAGCTACGAACACTTGTTCACCTTGCTACTCTGAAACTCATCCCTGAAAAATGCTCATACCTCTTAAGCTTTGCATTTTAGAGACTATGGCAAATAGACATTTTTCCTTGTTTCGGTTCGTACTACGTCCTTCCACAATAGCCTTATATAAAGCAAAGAGATAGTTTAACTGTCAGAGGGGTCAGAACTATTTTCATCAATAACTTTCGACTCTTCCGTTTACGGATCAGGGTCCCTTGCTCAAATTGACACGTTTATCCTGCTCTATCATCCCTGAAAGCTTGTAACATCGTCACGCAATCACCCTATACATCGATAGTATCAGTTATCTGCGTGTTCAATATAAGGCTTGTTGTATTTGATAGGTGTATAAACAGCATTCTCAGTCGAATAACTTTTCTGGAATCGAAACTGTGATATGCTACGTAAATTGTTTCTACTTAAGTATCAGACTGCTCTTGAATGCACTACTTTTTCGAATATTGTGGAAAATGATGTCTGTAAGGAAACTGGACGATGACTGTTTAAGTCTTTCTCGTTATCTTTCTTATGAAGAGGTTTAACAACTCCATATTTTAGTCTGCCCGGTAAAATACCCTATGCCAGTGATACATTATATGTATAACAAAGGGCATTACTCACTGAGTTGGAAAAACTTCTCAGAATTCGGTTTGGGATTCCGCCAACACCACAAGAACTTTGGTTAGTTTCAGTGAAGGCTGGTGGTGTTACTTCTATTTGCTTGAAGTTTTGTGCAATTACTGATTTAATATATTCTCTTGCTTTTTCAGCTGAGCCATTTAGCCCAACTCTTGGGGGTACATTTATAAAGTGATTGTTAAAACTACTAGTAACTTTTCAATCATGAGTGACAACATTGTCATTTAGTTTAATTGTCATGGTATCCTATAAACTGGCTATCCTGTCTCCCGTTTGGCAACATTCCATACAGTTTTAATCTTACTATCCACAATATTAATTCTGCCAGGACATACATATTGGAAATCTAATGACTTTCATTAAAATATTACAGTATCTTTTGTAGTGTGCAAGTAATGTCGGATCTTGACTTACGCTGGCCTTTACATACTATTCCCTTTTCGTCTTCAATGAGATTTTTATTCCCTTAGTTATCCATGGATTACTTTTTTTAATGATATTTTTTTTAGGACAGCAACTTTCAAATATTGGCACTAATTTACTATTGGGGGGGGGGGGGGGAGGGGAAAAAAGTTTCGTTTGAACTTGGTACAGTCCATAATCGGTAAACCAACCATCCAAACTCGCCGTGAGCATCGAAGTAATCATCCTACCGACTCACCAGGTGGAAAAAAACCGTTTGGTAAAACACAGTGTCCTGCTGCGCGAAGAAGTTGGTAACTGCCTGCTGCACATGCTCGTTCAACAGGAATCGCTTTTCTAAGGGACCGAAGGCGTCATAATCGCAGGAGAAAAGATGAGGATTATAGTGGGTTCTCGAGTGTCTCCTATTTGAGCTGATGCAACTTCTGCGTTACGACATTTGCGATATGGGGACGTGCGTTGTCACGGAGCAGTAGCATCTCTTGGTGCACCATTCCATAACGGTGGCTTCCGATAGACATGCTGCCCATCGTAGTAACAGCACGTTGGTACTGTTTGGACGCATTTGGTAATAACATCGTCATAGTTCAGTGTTCCGCATTTACAGCAAGCATTTCGGAACGACACGAATGCCACATTAACTCCTTGCCTATATGCCGGGTACGCAGCTCGTGGTCTAGTGGCTAGGGTTGCTGCCTCTGGATCACGGGGTCCCCGGTTCGATTCCCGGCCGGTTGGGGATTTTCTCTGACCGGGAACTGCGTGTTTGTGTTGTCCTCATAATTTCAGCATCATCATCTGTGACAGTTGGTAGATTGGATTGTGTAAAAATTGAACTTCGTAAAAATTGGGACTTCGTATGGGCGCTGATAACCGCGTAGTTGAGCGCCCAACAAGCCAAACATCATCATCACACATGTAGATGCTTATACACCGCTATCGGAGCCGCACTACGTTGCATATACTCTGCAGATATGCCCTCAAACGGAAACTTTTTGATAGCCCCTTATATACTACGGAATAAACTGAATTTGACAATAGCATCTCTCTATATCAGGTTCCATACGACCTCTTTCAGCTTATCGTAGTCTTAAAGCATTGTATCCTGTTCTCATTAATAAGCCTCATTGCTTTTTATTAACCCATCTCAGGGCAGTGAGATGCTATATTGTTTATTTCCGTTAACTGTGCATTGAGATCAGATAGCCCATTTACAACTGGGTACACACTAATAGTTTCAGCCTGAGCACCGTCTATAAAAATGTAATCAAGCAGTGTCCTACTGTTTTTGTAGCATGCGAGATGGAAAAACGACTACTAAAATTATGTTGAAACACAAATAACAATTCTAGTTCAATGTCACTATCAGTATCTTTTAAGAAGTCTATATTGAAATCTCCACGAGTTACCAACATTTTTTTTTTTTGTCTGACAGGTATATCAATAAAGGATCTAGATTTATCATTAATAGCAGGAAGTTTTCTAGAGGGAATCTACATACAGCTTCCGTTATCAGAGAAGTACGAGGCGTGTTTTTTACAGTAAGTACCATTTTGAAATTAAAAAACGACGTGCTAAGATATCACAATAATTTTATTTTTACATGAAAGCCTGTACGTTAATCTACGCACTGAGCCGGCCGGAGTGGCCGAGCGGTTCAAGGCGCTACAGTATGGAAACGCGCGACCGCTACTGTCGCAGGTTCGAATCCCGCCTCGGGCATGAATGTGTGTGATGTCCTTAGGTTAGTTAGGTTTAAGTAGTTCTAAGTTCTAGGGGACTAATGACCTCAGATGTTAAGTCCCATAGTGCTCAGAGCCATTTAAACCATTTTTGAATCTACGCACTGACGCCATTACAGTCAGATTCTTCCTTGTTTACGTTGTGTACTGAGTGTTTAAGATTCCTCCGATAATCGTGAGTCCCGCCGACTGTGAAGTACGGGCTGTTATAAGATTTCTCAGTGTTAAAGGCCTAAAAGCTATCGATATTCATCGTGAGATCTGTGCAGTTTACGGAGAAAACATTATGGGTGATGGAATGGTAAGAAAGTGGGTGAGAGCATTTAAAGATGGCCACACAAATGTGTATGATGAACAGCGGAGTGGGCGTCCTTCGGTCGTTAATGAAAGTTTGGTGCAGGAAGTGGACAATAAGATGAGAGAAAACAGACGCTTTACGATTTCCTTCTAGTGAGATGACTTTCCTAATGTTTCTCTTAGTGTTTTGTATGGCATTGTGACCGAGCACTTTAATTACCGAAAATTGTGCGCACGTTGTATACCGAAAATGTTGACGGATGTGCACAAAACCAAACGTTTAGGCAGTGCATTGACTTTCCTTGAGCGGTACCACAACGACGGTGATGATTTCTTATGCCAAATTGTTGCGGGCGATGAAACATGGGTGGCCTATGTCACACCAGAATCAAAGCAACAGTCCATGGAAGTTGAGCAAGGGCATCGTTTTGCTGCAAGACAATGCCCGTCCGCATATGGCGAATCAGACCAAAGATCTCATCACATCTTTTAGATGGAAAACTCTAGATCATTCTCCGTCCAGCCCCGATCTTGCGTCCAGTGACTACAATCTGCTCCTGCACTTGAAGAAACACCTGGGCGGTGAGCGTTTTCAAGACGATGACGAAGTCAATACAGTGGTGATGCAGTGGTTAACAAGTCAGGCGGCAGACTTCTATGAGGAGGGTATTCAAAAACTGGTTCAACATTATAACAAGTGCCTCAATGTTGACGGAAATTATGTAGAAAAGTAGATTAAGGTACAGGTTTTCATGTAAAAATAAAATTATTGAGATATCTTAGCACGTCTTTTTTAATTTCAAAACGGTACTTACTTAAAAAAAAACTCGCCTCGTATTCTACAATAACAGATCACGAGTGCATGCTTCTAGATTCTGATCAACACAAAAACTGTTTTTTTTAGATATTTTTTACTTTGTGTCCAATTTTACGTACGTTGCAACTCCTCATATTCTCATGTTAATTTTACACGAAAATGATGTTAGTTTGTAGCCCCTGATATTTAACTTCTCCATCTCTGTACAGGTTACGTGGTGTTTAGAGAGGCACTAAACACAGTTCAGAGCACAAGTTTCTTAGAACGAAGTACGAACGTCGGTCAACAGATGGCACACGATACTGAATGTTCTAATACTACTTCAGTTGTTAGCAGCGACTTTTACTGTTAATGAGAATAGCCAAATCACAATTAAAATCATATGAGTCATTATCAGTCTCTCCATGTCTCGATGATGCAGACTCCACAACTGTTATTCAGCTGATGACACGTCGCTCCACCCACTTTTTAAAAAGTTTCTTAAGTTCACAGACTGGTTTCGGCCTTCATAGTAGGCTATTGCCAAGGTATGCTATAGACAAGCAATGTCACATCATATGACATTGCTCCTCTACAGCCTAACTTTCAGACACAGTTGATGATGGTCTAATATAAAGATCGATACCGGTCGTGTGAACTTAATGAAGTACAAAAAGCAATTGGAGCAGCTTTTCCTTAATATAACATTCGACACTCAAGAACATTACTCAAGGTTCTTAGAAGGAAGTACAAACTTGACCAACAGATGACTAACTGAGTTAAATGTTACTTTTAGTTGTTGCTTGTGACTTACACTGATCTTGCGAATTTTAGAAATAGTGTGGCACAACGATCTCAAAAATAACCATGAACTTCGGCAAACAGATAGCACGCGTTGTTAAAGGCCACTTAACTGTTACTTCTGACTTCTATTTTTGACTGAAATCACAGTCAGATACTGAAAAGTTGTTACTGTGAAAACTGTGACTTCTCAGTCACTTGTTATTTGTAACAGATATGTTATTTCTTGAGCACCCCTACTACCTGCGTCTTCAGGCGTCGGTGGTGCTTCCCTATGCATCTCGTTCCGCTACTTTAACTTTGCGTAAGAACTAAGAATCAAGCTTGACGAGAATTATCTACACCTGCTTTCACTAGCTTTCTGTTGTGTAACGATGCCTATTGTGATTAGGTCCACAGAATTATCGCCAGCGCGCTATCAGTTCACCACAAGCCAGCTTGGGCCGCACGAAAACGGGTTCGCGGTTGCTGACATGATGCAATAGTGATATTTTCCTTGATTTAATTTTCGAGACCGCTGCTGAAGAACCTGACCCATCTAATCAAGTCACTCGGCTGCTTGACTCCGCCGGCCGGAGTGGCCGTGCGGTTCTAGGCGCTACAGCCTGGAATCGAGCGACCGCTACGGTCGCAGGTTCGAATCCTGCCTCGGGCATGGATGTGTGTGATGTCCTTAGGTTAGTTAGGTTTAATTAGTTCTAAGTTCTAGGCGACTGATGACCTCAGAAGTTAAGTCGCATAGTGCTCAGAGCCATTTGAACCATTTTTTTGCTTGCCTCCACCTTCCTTCTGATCTGCTGTAGCTCCCTTAAGTTCCTCTAATTATTCTCTTCCAGGCTCTGTTCCACCATAGCGCAGAATACCCCGAACGACTGTTTCTCCGTAGCCTTATGAGGACAAATGAGCAGCAACTTCAAAGAGAGGTAGACACTTGTCCCGTTCGGCAGCGATGCGCAAACTTGAGATATACTGTCTTATGGTTGTGTCTCCAGAGAAATGTTCAGCTAACGAAACATACGTTCAGGAGTTTCGCCACTTTCGCGTTATTGTGTTTTATTACACTTGATTGATTTGTTACTTACTTGTTACTGCGTGGAGACCTCAAGGATAACAAACATCCACCACCCATACCTTCTTAACAAAACAGCGAGACGACTCGTGTTCATAAAGTGTGGGGATCAGATATCTGACTGGCCATTATGATTTAATTTTTGTGTTATTTAAATACATCACTTCGAGTAGGTGCCGTTTCCTTTCCTTTGTTACTTGGCACTCGTGTAACAGTAGACGGAGTTATTCCATGTTTGTGTTCATAAGTGATTGCATGGATTAAATACGAACGGAGATAAAAGAATCCACTGATTAGTATCATACATTTCATTGCCATAAAATCTTTAAGTAACGCGAAGCTAATACTAAAGGGCATTTTACGAGGAAGAATAAAAAAGCATTTTGAATCAAAAAGTCTAATGTCTTGTGAAATTATTTCTCTGGAAATAAGAAACAGAACAGATTAGAGCAACATTTTACGCTCCTTTGAATTATGTTCGAAATCATGTATAGCAAATGAGGGTTGGATTGAGATTTTAAAGCTCAATGTTTAACTTAGAATTTTACAGAGTCCAGGAGGGTATTTTTATGGTGCATTTTGACTTCGAGAATCATTCAAAGAAGTATCAAATGTTTCTCTAAATTGTTTCGTTTCTTACTTTTAGAAAAATCATTTCACTACACATTTGACCGTCTTCCTCACATTTATTTTATTTTCAAGTTTTGTTCAGTTAACAGGAAATATAATATACAGTAGAAGCCCGATCCTACCCCCATGAACCATGGACCTTGCCGTCGGTGGGCAGGCTTGCGTGCCTCAGCGATGCAGATAGCCGTACCGTAGGTGCAACCACAACGGAGGGGTATCTGTTGAGTGGCCAGACATACGTGTGGTTCCTGAAGAGGAGCAGCAGCCTTTTCAGTAGTTGCAGGGGCAACAGTCTGGATGATTGACTGATCTGGCCTTGTAACACTAACCAAAACGGCCTTGCTGTGCTGGTACTGCGAACGGCTGAAAGCAAAGGGAATCTACAGCCGTAATTTTTCCCGAGGGCATGTAGCTTTACTGTATGGTTAAATGATGATGGCGTCCTCTTGTGTAAAATATTCCGGAGGTAAAACAGTCCCCCATTCGGATCATGGTGGTGGTGGTGGTGGTTAGTGTTTAACGTCCCGTCGACAACGAGGTCATTAGAGACGGAGTGCAAGCTCGGTTTAGGGAAGGAGTGGGAAGGAAATCGACCGTGCCCTTTCAAAGGAACCATCGCGGCATTTGCCTGAAACGATTTAGGGAAATCACGGAAAACGTAAATCAGGATGGCCGGTGACGGGATTGAACCGTCGTCCTCCCGAATGCGAGTCCAGTGTGCTAACCACTGCGCCACCTCGCTCGGTATTCGGATCATCTCCGGGCGGGAACTACTCAGGAGGATGTCGTAATTAGGAGAAAGAAAACTGGCGTTCTACGGAACGGAGCGTGGAATGTCAGATCCCTTAATCGGGCAGGTAGGTTAGAAAATTTAAAAAGGGAAATGGGGAGGTTAAAGTTAGATATAGTGGGAATTAGTGAAGTTCGGTGGTAGGAGGAACAAGACTTTTGGTCATAAATACAAAATCAAATAGGGGTAATGCAGGAGTAGGTTTAATAATGAATAAAAAAATAGGAGTGCGGGTAAGCTACTACAAACAGCATAGTGAAAGCATTATTGTGGCCAAGATAGACACGAAGCCCATGCCTACTACAGTAGTACAATTTAATATGCCAACTGGCTCTGCAGATGATGAAGAAATTGATGAATTGTATGATGAGATAAAAGAAATTGTTCAGGTAGTGAAGGGAGACGAAAATTTAATAGTCATGGGTGACTGGAATTCGAGAGTAGGAAAAGGGAGAGAAGGAAACATGGTGGGTGAATATGGATTGGGGGAGAGAAAAGAAAGAGGAAGCCGTCTGGTAGAATTTTGCACAGAGCATAACTTAATCATAACTAACACTTGGTTCAAGAATCATAAAAGAAGGTTTTATACATGGAAGAATCCTGGAGATACTAGAAGGCATCAGATAGGTTATATAATGGTAAGACAGAGATTTAGGAACCAGGTTTTAAATTGTAAGACATTTCCAGGGGCAGATGTGGACTCTGACCACAATCTATTGGTTATGAACTGTAGATTAAAACTGAAGAAACTGCAAAATGGTGGGAATTTAAGGAGATGGGATCTGGATAAACTGACTAAACCAGAGGTTGTACAGAGTTTCAGGGAGAGCATAGGGGAACAATTGACAGGAATGGGGGAAAGAAATACAGTAGAAGAAGAATGGATAGCTCTGAGGGATGAAGTAGTGAAGGCGGCAGAGGATCAAGTAGGTAAAAAGACAAGGGCAAGTAGAAACCCTTAGGTAACAGAAGAAATATTGAAATTAAGGAGAAAACATAAAAACGCACTAAATGAAGCAGGCAAAAAGGAATAGAAACGTCTCAAAAATGAGATTGACACGAAGTGCAAAATGGCTAAGCAGGGATGGCTAGAGTACAAATGTTGGGATGTAGAGGCTTATCTCACTCTGGGTAAGATAGATACTCCCTACAGGAAAATTAAGGAGACCTTTGGAGAAAAGAGAGCCACTTGTATGAATATTAAGAGCTCTGATGGAGACCCAGTTCTAAGCAAAGAAGGGAAAGCAGAAAGGTGGAAGGTGTATATAGAGGGTCTATACAAGGGCGATGTACTTGAGGATAATATTATGGAAATGGAAGAGGATGAAGATGAAGATGAAATGGGAGATACGATACTGCGTGAAGAGTTTGACAGAGCACTGAAAGACCTGAGTCGAAACAAGGCCCCGGAAGTCGACAACATTCCATTGGAACTACTGACCGCCTTGGGAGAGCGAGTCCTGACAAAACTCTACCATCTGGTGAGCAAGATGTGTGAGACAGGTGAAATACCCTCAGACTTCAAGAAGAATATAATTATTCCAATCCCAAAGAAAGCAGGTGTTGACAGATGTGAAAATTATCGAACTATCAGTTTAATAAGTCACAGCTGTAAAATACTAATGCGAATTCTTTACAGACGGATGGAAAAACTGGTAGAAGCTGACCTCGGGGAAGATCAGTTTGGATTCCGCATAAATGTTGGAACACGTGAGGCAATACTGACCCTACGACTTATCTTAGAAAATAGGTTAAGGAAAGGCAAACCTAAGTTTCTAGCATTTGTCGACTTAGAGAAACCTTTTGACAATGTTGACTGGAATACTCTCTTTCAAATTCTAAAGATGGCAGGGGTGAAATGGCTCTGAGCACTATGCGACTTAACTTCTGAGGTCATCAGTCGCCTAGAACTTAGAACTAATTAAACCTAACTAACCTAAGGACATCACACACATCCATGCCCGAGGCAGGATTCGAACCTGCGACCGTAGCGGACACGCGGTTCCGGACTGAAGCGCCTTTAACCGCACGGCCACATCGGCCGGCAGGGGTGAAATACAGGGAGCGAAAGGCTATTTACAATTTGTACAGAAACCAGATGGCAGTTATAAGAGTCGAGGGGCATGAAAGGGAAGCAGCGGTTGGGAAGGGAGTGAGAAAGGGTTGTAGCCTGTCCCCGATGTTATTTGATCTATATATTGAGCAAGCAGTAAAGGAAACAAAAGAAAAATTCGGAGTAGGTATTAAAATCCAAGGAGAAGAAATAAAAACTTTGAGGTTCGCCAATGACATTGTAATTCTGTCAGAGACAGCAAAGGACTTGGAAGAGTAGTTGAACGGAACCGACAATGTCTTGAAAGGAGGATATAAAATGAACATTAACAAAAGCAAAACGAGGATAATGGAATGTAGTCGAATTAAGTCGGGTGATGCTGAGGGAATTAGATTAGGAAATGAGACACTTAAAGTAGTAAAGGAGTTTTGCTATTTGGGGAGCAAAATAACTGATGATGGTTGAAGTAGAGAGGATATAAAATGTAGACTGGCGATGGCAAGGAAAGTGTTTCTGAAGAAGAGAAATTTGTTAACATCGAGTAGAGATTTAAGTGTCAGGACGTCGTTTCTGGAAGGATTTGTTTGGAGTGTAGCCATGTATGGAAGTGAAACGTGGACGACAAATAGTTTGGACAAGAAGATAATAAAAGCTTTCGAAATGTGGTGCTACAGAAGAATGCTGAAGATTAGATGCGTAGATCAAGTAACTAATGAGGAGGTATTGAATAGAATTGGGGAGAAGAGGAGTTTGTGGCACAACTTGACTAGAAGAAGGGACCGGTTGCTAGGACATTTTCTGAGGCATCAAGGTATCACAAATTTAGCATTGGAGGGCAGCGTGGAGGGTAAAAATCGTAGATGGAGACCAAGAGATCTATATACTAAGAAGATTCAGAAGGATGTAGGTTGCAGGTAGTACTGGGAGATGAAGAAGCTTGCACAGGAGAGCTGCATCAAACCAGTCTCAGGACTGAAGACAACAACAACAGAAGCCCGATACAACGTGGTTGTCGATCGTGCATTTAAGGAAATAAACGTAAGATCCATACACACTTCTGAAAATGACACCGTGTGGTATATATACGGCATATTTCGTATGGATCGTCAGGCGCAGAGATTGTGTTTCTACAGATACCTGCAATTTCGTTTTTGCAATGTGTAGCGGTAGGCAGCCCAAATATCAGTCTTTTATGTGGTACGCAGTACCAACAGAAAGCGTCGGTTTGTTTCCCGTTAACAACAAAACGATTTTTAAAATGGAATTTTACGTGCTCGTTCGATTGAGCGGTCCATAATTAATCTAGAGCGTTATCGATCTCAACTGCGACAACACCGCCCAGGTCCGCTTTGACTGCTGCCGCCACGCCACAGCGCCGCCAAGTAATTGCTTCTGGAGTACTGATTATTCATCGTGTTTTACAGTACCTGTTGATACATACAGATTAAACAAATATCGCTCTAGGCTGATTTGGGACCGTCCAATCGAATGGGCGCATAAAATTCCGCTTTAAAAATCGTTTTGCTTGTAACGGAAAACAAACTGACACTTTATGTCATCACCGGGCGTCGCATGAAAGACTTGATGAGTAGTATTTGTTTAGATTGCCTACAGCTACACATTGCAAAAAAGAAATTGTAGACATCTGCCGAAATACCAGAGAAAATGCGCCTGACGATTCTTAGAAGAGACACCCTACATACTCGTATTCTTACTGGGCGTTACTGAGTGTAATGAAAACGACTGCATTTGCGTCAAATACCGACGTCACATTGTGTGTTGACACACTGAAATCACTAAATAAGTGACCACGGAGTATATTTATAAAACGACCGATATCGATGTACCGTTTCGTGAGCTTGTTATCAAATAATTCTTTGTTAAAGAGGAAAATTCTGCTTCTGGAATTAATATCAAACGTCAGCGTGGATACAGATGTGCGCATGGGAGCCAGGCGCATTAGGAGGTGGGTGAAACACTTCAAATGCGAGAAAACGAGCATCCAGCATGAACGTAATTCCGGTCGTCCTCGAACTGCCTGAAGGGCATACAACAACGAAAGTGTAGACCAGTGCATCAGAAATGACGGACGTATCCCTGCAAATGAATTCGATGACATATTATAGTTGCCCGATGGGTCTCACGTTTATGGACTGAAGACGACGAAGTATGGAGAGAAACCGTCACCCTTGGATTCTTCAGAGATTTAGAACAGAAGGAGACGAAATTTTTATGAGTATTTTGGCAGGCGGTAATAGATATTTCCATCATTATGAGCCCGAAACAAAACAACAGGGTTCGGTACAACACCATTCGGTTACACTGTCAAAAGCAAATAAAATAAAAGGAAAGCTGTGGGCTTTGGGCAACTCTTCAGGGATGCTGGGGGTTGTCAGTAAAGAAGTAGATACGACACAACGGCTTGGTCAGGAGAGCTCAGTGAATCCGAACGTGGACTAGAAATTGGACGTCAAATGACTAACAAAGCCATCAGGGATATTTCAACGCTCATGAAACTGCGACGTTACACTATGTGATCAAAAGTATCCGGGCACCCACAAAAACATACGTTTTTCATATTAGGTGCATTGTGCTGCCACCTACTGCCAGGCACTCCATAACAGCGACCTCAGTAGTCATTAGACATCGTGAGAGAGCAGAATGGGGCGCTCAGAGAAACTCACAGACTTCGAACGTGGTCAGGTGATTGGGTGTCACTTGTGTCATACGTCTGTACGCGAGATTTCCACGCTCCTACACAGCTTCCTATGGGATAGTGAAGTGGAAACGTGAAGGGACACGTACAGCTCAAAAGCGTACAGGACGACCTCGTCTGTTGATTGACAGAGACCACCGACATTTGAAGAGGGTCGTAATTTGTAATAGGCAGACATCTACCCAGACGATCAAGCAGGGAATCCAAACTGCATCAGGATCCACTGCAAGTGCTATGACAGCTAGGCGGGAAGTGAGAAAGCTTGGATTTCGTGTTCGAGCGGCTGCTCATAAGCCACACATCACGCCGGTAAATGCCAAACAACGTCTCGCTCGGTGTAAGGAGCGTAAACATGGGAGAGAAGCAGGCGCTAATTAAAATTGTATGTGGAGTTCATACAGGTACATGGGGAGATATCGCGACTATAGAGCGGGTGCTCGTGTGTTTCCCACTTGAGCTTGCATTAACGTCTACTTTACGACATACGACATTTGCCATATGGAGACGTGCGGTATTATAAAGCAGCAGTACGAAGGACGGAACTTAGCGCACCATTCCACAACGGTCGTTTCCGACAGACATGCTGCCCCATACACATTCTTCATTCTCTGATGAATGTCTACCGGTGTTTGTCCTTCGGCAGCATGTTGCTCCTGTTTGGACACATTTCGTAATAACGTCGTCCTAGCTCACGTTACTGCACTTATCGCACAAACACCAGAGAGGCACGAATGTCACACTAATCCCTTGCTGACACGTCGGTGCTTATATACTAGTATCGGTGTTCATCGGTGTTGCATATGCGCTGCAACAATATCCCCAAACGGAAACGTTTTTATGATCCCTTATAATTATGACTGTTAACCACGGCCCCGAAGTACAGTACATTTATGCATTCATGAAATTTGTTACTAACAATCCATTGACGTCTGAGCGCAATAGAGATATTCGTCAATAAATAAGGGGGGGGGGGTGATGATCTAAACTTCCCTCTAGTGAATCCGACTTTGGCACAGGAAGAAGTACAACACCAAGCTATAAAAAATTTTGATAATCTGTCCATTTAAATAAATTGGCTAACTGTTCCTTCAATAACACAGATGATTTTTTACGTAGAAGCAGTTACTAATCGTTTCCGGAAGTGTGTGGCACCAGATGTCTATGAACAGGTCAAGCAATTCCCGTACATCGTGGACTGGTGGTTTGTGGGCCGAGTAGATGGCACCCAGTAGCGTACCAGGTGTATTCCATAGGATTCTGATCAGGCGAACATGATGGCCAGGGCATCAAAGCGATTTCACTATCTAGCTTCTCAAACCACTGCAGCACCAATTTTGCCTTGTGACACAGACAATTAACCTGTTGGAAAATGCAGAAATCAAGGACAAAGGAGTGCGGGTGGTTTGCCATAACGTTCGTATAGTCCACAGCTGTGCTTCCCGAACTCCGACCCTCATCCACGTTTTCGAGGGACAGGCAACCTCATCGAAGTAGGGAGTGCTTGCGGAAGTGACGTGCAATGGGGCTTAGTGGGCCACTAGACCATTACGGTAGCTGTGAAGGCTCTGCAGGAGCCCATAAAAGGTGTTGGTTGAAGGTTCTGTGGTGAAGACTCAACCTCAGGATCGGCGAAGGAAGCTGACTCCTGTACGGCGATACTGGTGTAAGGGCGTTTCTGGTTTGAAGATACTCGATCTAGTGGATGGAAACCACGAACAAAAAAAGATCCTGTGCTCCAGCTTGGGATTTGGTCCGTTGGACCTGCACTCCGGCATACGGGGAAAAAAATCCTCAAGATTTCCCAGCCAAGCCTCGGAATGGGACGGATTAAAAAGAAAAAAATATCTGGCACGGGAAAGGACAATATGCATAGGAATTTAGAGTGAACGAGAGATCTCTACTAAATCAAATTAAATGTCCAAAGAACTTAAGTAGTTGATTTTAGACACTGCTGATCTATCAGTATCCCAAGAGAAAAACAACGGGACAGACGAAAGGGATCGTCATGTTCACGTACATCCAGGAGCTAGTAAAGAAGAAAGAGCTCGTAAGGGCTAACCATTAGCCATCAAAAAGAACTATAAGCAATTCATAAGTTCATGGGAGCGAGTCAATGATCGAATACTTCAAGCCCAGCTGGAAATGAAAGGTCACGACATGGTTTTTTTTTTTTAATTTTTACGCCCCCTTCCCTCCCCCCCCTCCCCCCCCTCCCCCCCCTCCCCCCCGCTCCAATGATGATGTCATTGTGGCAGAAAAGGATTTACTTTGTGTGTGAGCTTAAGCTTTCCTAGAGAATCGTCTGTTTTTACTACACTTGAGTGTCCAGCCGGGTGCAGTTGTCTTCGTAACACGAAGACAAGCAACACTACGAGAAGTAACCGCAGAATCCAATATGGGACGTACAACGAACGCTCCGTTATGACAGTGAGGCTAAATCTGGAGTTATGGGCTATGGCAGCGGACGACCGACGCAAGTGTCTTTGTTAACAGCACGACATCGCCCTCAGCGCCTCTACTGGGCTCGTGACCATACCGGATTGTTCTTAGACGACTGAAAAACCGAGGCCTGGACAGTTGGGTCTCAACTTCAGTTGGTAAGAGCTGATGATAGAGTTCGAGTGTGGTGAAGACCCCATGGACCAGCCGGCCGGAGTGGCCGAGCGGTTAAAGGCGCTGCAGTCTGGAACAGCACGACCGCTACGGTCGCAGGTTCGAATCCTGCCTCGGGCATGGATGTGTGTGATGTCCTTAGGTTAGTTCGGTTTAAGTAGTTCTAAGTTCTAGGGGACTTACGACCACAGCAGTTGAGTCCCATAGTGCTCAGAGCCATTTGAACCATTTTGAACCCCATGGACCCTGGTTGTCAACAAGGCACTGTATAAGCCGGTGGTGGCTCTATAATGGTGCGGGTTGTGTTTACATGGAATGTACTCGATGCTCTGGTCCAATTGAACCTGTCATTGACTGGAAATGGTACGCTCGGCTACCTGAAAGTCCATTTACAGCCATTATTGGAGTTTATGTTCCCAAACACGTCGCCGGGCGACAGTTGTTCGCGACTGGCTTGAAGAACATTCTGGAGAATTCGAGCTAATGATTTGGCCACCCAGGTCCCCCGAAATGAATCGTATCGAACATTTATGGGACTTAATCGAGATGTAAGTTTACGCAGAATATACTGCACTGACAATACTTTCGTAATTATGCACGGCTACACAGGAAGCATGGCTGAATACTTCTTGAGGGGACTTCCAACGACTTATTAAGCCCATGCCATATCGAGTTGCTGCACTTCTCTGAGGAAACGGAGGCCGGAGGCGATATTAGGAGGTATCCCTTGACTTTTGTCACCTTACTGTATTACAGAGACAGGTAATGGTAGGACGAAAGGATTACATCACACATGTGGTTTTAAAAGATAGTGTTCGCGTGAGTGGTCAGCTGAGTGAATAATTTGGGCCGGCTTGTGATAGTAGGCACACAAACAACATGAATACAGCTTGTGTGAAATATCGAACAACATATCTGAGGAAGTGCAGGAGGCTAGGAACATAACGTGGTGTGCCCACTCATCAGATGCCCGGTTCGACGCTGTCGGTTAAAGCGGGCAGACAATGGAGCGGCAAATGCCTCACAACTTCGGGACAGATCCTGATTGCCAGAATTACATCCAAGTTGTCATTGTGCAATGGCAAATAAAATCACCTGAAAAAAGTGCTGGGTAACTGCCAGTACAAGCTACAAGTAACAGAAAGCCAGATTAAGAAATGCAACAAACACAGTATCCATGTCGGAAAGCGTCATCTAGACTAACAGCGTTGAAAATCAGAACCAGTCAAAACTTAGTTGGAGTAACGTTTCATCAGTTAGTCTGTGGAATATATATAACCTTCCTGTGACGGTTTTCATGAAGATTCCGTTACCAGCTACTCAAGCCGCAAATGAAACTATATCTTACAAAATAGATCTCTCATAGACGACCAGAAAACCATAACGCTCTTTCCAAAATGGTCTATACACTCTTGTAGACCCTATGTAAGCAGCTGACACTTGTCTGAGCCACATATTTTCTGGAACAATATGGCTCGATTTGATTAAAGCAACTATACCTAGGTTTCAGGAGGGTTCCTCCATTTCGTTCGATGCTGACATGCTATTCCAGTACAGTTGGACAGCCTCTGCAGTGCTGTTCGAGTTTAAGGGAAGTACCAAATGGACTGAGGCGTGAATCGGAATTTGTGTCGAGGAGGGAGGCATGTTAGGGTAGTCCGTGCAGTTGTACAGAGCCACTGTGCCATTGTAGCCTAGTGGTTAGGCGACACAGTAGCTCAGCGTGTTCGGTCAGAGAGCTGGCTAAGCTCTTTCGCTGGCTCTCTGCTTTGTTATTGCTCGCGTAACAACTAATATAAGAGGTAAAATATGTTTCTACGAAATGAGCCCCGAAATACTTTTTAGGGATACTGTGCTGTGACTTTCTTTGGATCATTAATTTTCAACAAAACAAATTATATTATGTTCTTATTATTCTGGATCTGGCTTTCTATTAAAGGAACTTCTTTTTTCGTTACTGTAACTCGCCATAAAGTTCAACATATCTTCCTCATTTTACAGTTATTGAAAAGATTACTGAAAATTATTTCGTTATCAATACTGATGGTAAAGTACGCAGTATTTGTTCAACATCATAATTTTGCAGTGGATTTTTGTTAACAGTAAAACACCAAGAAGTACCACGACTAAAGTGAGAACATGAGACCATTATCAGAGAAAAAGATGTTTTTGCTATAATGTTTGCCAGACCAGAACTACACACAGCAAGATTTCTTTTATGTTATGAAGATAAATTATCTTTTTGCACTGTTAATAATATATCATCGGCAGCTCGCGTCCACCTGTAAAACAAGTCATAAAATCTGTTGCTCTGCCCTGCAATTCCGAAAGCTAAAAGAAATAATTTTAATTTACTATTACCTGTCCGCTTCTTTGCGGTATGATTGGTTTCATCTAATGTAGTTTGAATGCGCCGCGGCAGCGGCTCGTTCGTTTGTAGCGCAGCCTTTACAAATCAGTACCTAATGGCGTACGTCTCTCAATTTTGACAAAATAATGCTACGCAAGCGTACAATATAACGTCTCAGGCTCTTCCTACTCCTGTAACTGCAAGAAGACGACAGAGAAATTAATATTCGGTCGCTAGTATTTATACCTGTTGTGACATATTCTCATCTTTGTTTGATATTTAATAAGTATCGTCTGTGGCGGTTTCAGTACTCACCGACACAGATATTATCTTTAAAAACATCGGTACATAATTCTACACAAGAACAAAACATGACACATAATGCTTTCTCTTTATTACATAAAGTTCACACAATCGTTGTCCACACAATTACAATCATCCAGTTCAATTATTCTTATCTCATTTTTTTACCACATATAATATGTGTTTTGCTAAGAGACGTTAAAGCTCTGTAATAGAAAAACTGAGTGAAAGGATCAACAAAGAAATACCTTGCAAAACTCTAGCAACCTCTTAAGTAACAGGTTAAACAATAGGTGGTTTAAAGTTTCATCAAGAAGAAGAGAAAAGCAGATGGCAAATACTCAATGACAGATTACCTCAGGGCTCTGTTCTTGCTCCAGTGTTATTCAACCTCTACACAGTTGACCTGCCGAATTTTACCTGCCGAAATTTTCAATATGCAGATGACCTGGCAATTTCATATCAGAGTGAAGACCTTTCTGAATGTGAAGAACACCTAACGAACAGCCTTACTGAACTTTATGAGTATTTTGAGACATGGCGACTGAGACCAAATGTTTCTAAAACTGAGGTAAGCCTGTTCCACCTCTCTAATCGCCTTTCATCAGCAAAGATCAGTCAACAGTTCGGCCTTCTTGGCACAGCCATATACAACTAAAGCCCAAAATACCTGGGAGTCACTCTGGACAGAACTTTAACATACAAAAAACACCTTTCCAACTTGGCCAAGAAGTTACAAACACGAGTGAACCTTGTGAGAAAGCTGGTAGGCAGTACATGGGGAGCAACCACATCAGTCCTCCGAGGAGCATCCCTTGCACTGGTATACTATGCAACAGAATTCTGTGCACCAGTTCGACTCCAAAGCACCCACGTAGTGAAAGTAGACGTCCAACTGAACTCAGTTATGAGTATAATTAGTGGTACAGTCCGGTCTACCGAGCGAGGTGGCGCAGTGGTTAGCACACTGGACTCGCATTCGGGAGGACGACGGTTCAATCCCGTCTCCGGCCATCCTGATTTAGGTTTTCCGTGATTTCCCTAAATCGTTTCAGGCAAATGCCGGGATGGTTCCTTTGAAAGGGCACGGCCGATTTCCTTCCCAATCCTTCCCTAACCCGAGCTTGCGCTCCGTCTCTAATGACCTCGATGTCGACGGGACGTTAAACACTAACCACCACCACCACAGTCCGGTCTACTCCTACTTGCTGGCTACCAGTGCTTTCAAACATCTGTCCAACAGACCTCCGTCGAAAGACTGCTCTTTACAGCCTCTGTCAGCAAATTTCTGAAAACAACTCGATCCCTCTTCATGACGATTTGGCTATCACTGCCCAGGAAACGCCTCAAATCTAGCACACCAGCATATGAAATGGGAATCCAAATGCTATCCACGGGATTCGACCAGAACGCAGAGTGGAAATGTGAGTGACAAGCTACAAGAACCCGAAACCACGTACTTGTAGACAATCCAACAGTTCCAGTTCCAGGCTTCCACCAACCAAGGGAGGTGTGGGTGCAGTTAAACATATCTGCCTGAGGAAGGTGGGTGCAAATACAACATGCACAAGTGGGGCTTTTCAAGTGACAGTGAGTGTGACTGTGGTGACACCCAAACAATGAGCCACATTGTGAATGAATGTCCAGTCAGACGCTTCCCTGGTGGCACTGAGAAGCTCCATCAAGCATCCCACGAGGCACTCCGCTGGATCGATTCCATTAACATCCGAGTGTAGTCTGAGCCGTTTTAAAACCTGTGTACTGTATATAATTTCACATGTTAATTTGCTAAATGTGTATTACTGTAATTGATGCATACGATAATAATAATAACGAAAGAACTTCACGAATACCATGTGACGTCCGCTACGATTAAACAAAATGGAAAAAAAAGTGGTAAGCGCATCTGCCTAGTGAGCGGGGGACTCGGGTTCAAATCTTGATTTTTGTACAAACTTTTATTCGTCCACTCAGTCTGCATATATACCTGCAGAGTATTGAGAGAACTCGTAATTACAGTGTGGAGGACGAGGTTCTGAGTAACTTGGACGGACGTTCTAGGCCAAAAACCGGTCTCTGGGAATTTCGTGAGTGTGGGTTTCAATGTGTTATAGAATTCCGCCGAGGGACGTTGAATACAAAGCCATTAAGAGAAGCCTTCAGCTCAGAGCCTAACTTATAAAACTTTGGTGGCAGCTCCCTTATAACTACTGCAGAACTGGATGTCTCTATTTGTAAGTGGAACTAAGATATTTCCAGTCTGGAAAGTTGAAACGGATGCTACTGTGTCGAACTTATTCTGGTATGTTATTTAGAATGGTCACGATACTTAGTGGCTGGAGCAAGTACACAGACACCTAAGATGGGCCGCCCATCGAGTTTAGCTAGCAGTCTTGATGTACAGTTAGAACTCTCAACATGAGTAAATGTGGCGGAAATTTCACCAAATCATACAAATATTTAATGTTACTATCAGAGCATTCAAGATTAGATCGTGTTATTTCTAGGTTTCCACATACTCAATTAGAACGATGCATGGAAAAAAGAAAAAGCCGAAGCACCCACAATGGAAGGAAGAAATGATGAAAACTTGCGGATTCAGGTGGTATATGGCATTATTTCAGTGATTACAAAACCGAATCAAATTTACAAAGATTTTGGTAATATGAACCCTCTTATCAGTAACACATTGCACTCCTTCTGGATTGGATGCAAGCACTGATTCGGCGGTGGAGGATGTTATAAAGTCATTCTATGGTCTCCTAAGACTAGCTGGTCCATGTTATCCTGCATATTGACACTGGGACGGAGTTGACGTCTGGGCTGGTGCCACTTATGTTCCGTCAGGGACCGATCTGGCGATCTTGAAGGCCGGGTCCATTAAAATACGTACGTGCCAAGTTTAATGGAGCATTGTCCTATTGAGAGATGACACCATGATACTGTCCCATTAGAGGTATCCTGTGAGATCATTGGATAGCTGTGAGGTATCGTTGTGCTCTCAGTGTACCCTCAATTACTAATAAAAGCCGTGATCTGAAGTCATACCGTTACACCAGGAGTAACACCCCCACGTCTAACCAAAACAAAGAAAGAAAGGAACCTCTCTGCGGATTTAGTCATACCCGCCAACGATGGCCATCCATGACTGTCCCATATCATTTCGCGATTTTTATTCAGCTCTATTACCATTGCTTGATAATTTATTGTGTGGACTTGGTACTTTTGGCGGTAGTGGAAATTTATCCGATTTTTCGCGGAACTGGAGTGAGCCTGGTGTGCTCTGCAGAGTACTGTTTAGCCAGCAGAAGGCTCTCATTGTGTCTTAGGGAAAGGCGCTCAGTTTTCATTGGAAGATTTGCCGAAATGTTACTGTGGTCAGATACGGGTACTAATCTGTAGCTAGATGCGTAGCACTGCTCGCTGCTATGATGTTCCCCGGTGGGACATGAGCGAGAAATTTGCTTTTCTGTCTACACGTCAAAAAGAGCCGCCTACTGGAGTTACACTATCCACGTCAGGAAGTTTATTGCTTTCTTTCCAATTTACATACTCTCAAATCAAAATTATTGCCACCATCATCAGATGTGGCGCAAATGATGCCGATCAATAGAGAGAGAGAGACCGTTCAGCACCAGTACCACACTAATGATCCGAAGTAAGTCTTTCTTGTACTGCACGAGTGAGAAGTTTCTGTTGCTTTCCCTGTTTTTATGTGGGTATAGGACATTCTCATACATCATATTGGCAGCAGCATTCAGTCACTCCTGCAAATGGAGTTTCGGAATTGTGGGGAGTTTGAGAGAGAGAATCTGAATTTGACGTCTTCTGGCTTCCTGGCTCTCGTCTCGTTCTGAATGAGACCCACTCACTGTATTTGGAAAATCTGAGTCACTCAGGCTGTAGCGCAATCCATCCTGGGAGCAGCTTGCCAATAACTAATTCTTGATATACAGGGCTATTACAAACGATTGAAGCGATTTCATAAATTTACTGTAGCTCCATTCATTGACATATGGTCACGACACTCTACAGATAGGTAGAAAAACTCATAAAGTTTTGTTCGGCTGAAGCCGCACTTCAGGTTTCTTAAACAGGAGATTGGAAAACCGATGGATCGGTCGTGGTGGAGATCATGATCAGCAATTCATGTCATGGCCTCCACGCTCTCCCGACTTAACCCCATGCGATTTCTTTCTGTGGGGTTATGTGAAAGATTCAGTGTTTAAACCTCCTCTACCAAGAAACGTGCCAGAACTGCGAGCTCGCATCAACGATGCTTTCGGACTCATTGATGGGGACATGCTGCGCCGAGTGTGGGAGGAACTTGATTATCGGCTTGATGTTCTGCCGAATCACTAAAGGGGCACATATCGAACATTTGTGAATGCCTAAAAAAACTTTTTGAGTTTTTGTATGTCTGTGCAAAGCATTGTGAAAATATCTCAAATAATAAAGTTATTGTAGAGCTGTGAAATCGCTTCAATCATTTGTAATAACCCTGTACATCTTCTCTGTTCAGTTCATTGTATTTAATATTTGTCACGTTTATCTTGAATTTTCGAGCTTTCCAAATGTGAAAGTCTTCTTCCTTTTCCTTCTTGCAATCTTTCAGTTAAACGCAAGTCCCACAGACCTTAGCGACGTTTTGCTTTACTCCACTTTTCAGAACACTTCTCTCTGCTGTTTGCTGTCTACCATTCACTTGACTAAAGAAAATAAAATTTTTGCAATCTTGACTTTCAGTTTTAGGCTTACATTATGACATCCCTAATTTCCTGAAACTTCTCCGTGATTACGCGACCTCTTAAATAACAAATATAACCAGCCGATTTTTAGGCTGTTGCTTCAGTGTGATGAGTTTCCGTGATGTGCTTTGACAAAGCATTAGATTCAAATATATGATATCTGTAGAGGCGATGGCAAATAAATAAGACTTGCTCATTTTCTAATAAGATTAATTTGTGCACAAGCTATTGAGCCTTATTTGACTTAAGTCAGGTCTGTTATTGTGCTGTTACTCAAGTTTATTGTGTCATGCCGCCCTTGATTGAACATCTGCATACTCTCCATTCAGTTCCTGCATGCGCTTAAACATAGCTGATTATCTGTTTTATTTAGCTGATTATAGTACCACAGAAATTGTGTCACTTAATAACAAGCGGTTAAATTTTCATTGTGAGGCCGTTCCCAGAAATTAACCAGTTAATTGTCAGTGCGTGCCTTTTGCCGGGACAAACTCAGTAACAAATGCGTAATTCTGACACTGCAGAACCGTGATCATCGTTGAAAACAGCAGCCCATGTTTCCCAATGACAACACTCGAAATGGAGTCATTTTTGTCGCGGTGTTAATGGCAGCCTATGCAAGGGAGAGTACTTCCACAGTCTGGTTGTTGTGCTCCATGTAAGGATCCTCCCTTGAGGTGGTCAAATGTGGACGACCGGATCCTTGAGGATGGGTATGCCTGCCCTGGCGATCCCGTGCAGTCCAACGTTGGGCCAGTGTCGCATCCGAAGTCCCCATAAATCTGGATATTGCATGATTCTAGCAGCCGTCCAAAATGATGCACTCCGGAGACTAGCCTGTGCTGATAAAGCTGTCTCACTCATGTACGTGGCAGTTCCATGTCCTCCACAACTCTCACTTAACATCTGAAGACGTTCATACTCGTTATACGTCCTACCAGGCCTGGTAACAAAACTAAACCCGAACGACGCTCATGCATCCTCGTGGGCGTTCTACCTGTTACAGAGAAGTGCAGTTGTAATCGTTTCCATATTGCCCGTGGTGTGCTCGTGCACAAAGTTACATTGACATACGAATATGTCTTCTGGGTGCTTCACCTTTTTTGTCTGGCAGTGTATTAAAAACGTATAGATTATTTTTGTCTTAGGTTAGCTGAGGAATACTGATGTTAACGCTATATTTTATGAGAAACTAATTATTTTAGATGTACCGGGTTGCTGTTCTATCGGTTGTCAGGCATGTTTTCTCTGGTGTTTCGGTAGATATTTGCAGTTTCTTTTTTGCAGCGTTTGACTGGGGGCAGCCCAAAAAAAAACCTGCTCATCGAGTCTTTCAGACGACGCACAGCATTGACGGAAAGTTTCGGTTCGGTTCCCACTACGAACAAAATTATTTCGAAAGTAGTACTTTACGTACCGATTCGATAGAATAGTCACAAACTAGTCTGGTGAGTTATTCGTTTTATTGATTTATACTAAAAAAGGGCAGTAAAACATGAAGAATAATCAGTATCGCAGCAATGACTTACCAGCACGTTTCTGTGTGGCGCTGGCGGTCAGGGTGAGCGAATGCGGTAGGTACTATCGCTGCTGGAGCGTTCGGTATCTTTCGTGTTTCACTGTCTCCTTTATCACACATCGATAAAAGGAATATCAAGCTAGGTAATTTGATACTTCTCTCTGGAATGGGCACGCGAAACTCGACTTTAAAATTCATTTTGTTTGTAACGGGAAACGTACCGATGCCGTCCATCGTCACTCGGCGTCGCGTGAGAGACGTGACGAGCAGCGTTTGTTTGGACTGACTCTATCTACACAATGCAAAAGAGAACTTGCAATTGTCTTCCGAAACATCAGAGCAAATGCACCTGACGACTCTGAGGAGAGACACCCTGTGTAGAGTTTGATGGCATTTTGACCAACATTTCAGAGCAATTTATTACGAAACTCTTTTTATTAATATTGGCCAATTGGACGAAAAGTTGTATTAAATTGTAATGTAAACCATGCCTCTAGGACGAAGTGACGCGATAGGGAAGAGACGATCACAACTGCCAATAGGAAGCGATCTAAAAGAAGTAGTGTGAGGAAATGCATAGTAAGCTGGCCTTCATTATCGAGACGGGGGAGTGGCTGCAGTTTGATGCAGTTTCATATATCGCTAGGAACACTTTGAGTCTGCTTTTCATGAATTTGCTACTATTGCTAACTAGTGCCGCTACAACAGTGTTATTTGTTGATGAATAAGCTATTGAATGTCAGATGTATTCCTTATGTTGCCTAGTTAATTCGATATAATCAACTCCAGCTACATTCATTTATTTGTATTGTAGTTAATAAGTCTACAAGAACACACCAACCCGTAATCTTTTTTTAAGGGACCTGTTTCCCAACAATATGCGCTAGATCTCTTTACTGGTACTGATGGACCAAAATCAATTCAAGTTAATCCGATCGTGTATTTTTGTTCCCCTTCCAACATTTGTTTAATCAAAATAGTACGATAGCTAGCAACTGGCATTCACACTTTAAATATGCGCTTCATTTTGCCGGCCGGTGTGGCCGAGCGGTTCTAGGCGCTACAGTTTGGAACCGCGCGATCGCTACGGTCGCGGGTTCGAATCCTGCCTCGGGCATGGATGTGTGTGATGTCATTAGGTTAGTTAGGTTTAAGTAGTTCTAAGTTCTAGGGGACTGATGACCATAGCAGTTGAGTCCCATAGTGCTCAAAGCCATTTGAGCCATTTTGCACTTCATTTTACTTTACACACTGAGAGAAATAATGACAACACCAAGAATGAGATGTGCAACATAAACGGACGTTGGTAGGCGTGTTTCTACGTCTGAAAGATGTTTTCTATTCAAATTTCATGAGAATCGTTTCGCCGTTGTAAGAATGTAAATCAGATTTTTTTTTAAATACACGCTATAACGGTCGTGAACGTTAGTTACTGTTGAGGCTGGCCGTGGTTGGTTAATGTTAGTCAAGCATTCCTTTAAAGCGACAAAAATGCCATTATCAACACGTCACTGAATTTGATCGGCGAAAGAAGGAAGTTCAAATATGGTCGTGGAAAGACAGACGTACAACATAAATCTCTTAGTAATAAAATAAAAAGGCAGTGCAGGGAAGCCAAGGCTAAAGGGCTGCAGGAAAAATGTGAAGAAATAGAAAAAGAAATGACTGTCGGCAGGACTGACTAAGCATCTGGAAATGTGAAAACAACCTTTGGTGAAATTAAAAGCAAGGGTAGTAACACTAAGGGTACAATGGGATTTCCAATGTTAAGCGCAGAGGAGAAAGCGGATACATGGAAAGCGTGTGGGTGTGGGTGTGAGGGGGGAGGGCAGAAGGGATAGATAACACTCCATCGGAATTCCTAAAATCATTGGAGGGAAGTGGTAACCAAATGACTATTGGTATACAGAATATATGAGACTGGCGATGTACTATCAGAAAAACATCATCCACACAGTTCCAAAAATAGCAAGGGTCGATAAGGGCGAGAATTATTGCACAATCATCCGAGCTACTGACAAGAATAATATAGAGAAGAATAAAAAAAATGAAGAACAGTTAGATAACTATGAGTTTACCTTTAGGAAAGGTAGAGGCACCTGAGAGACAGTTATTACGTTGATGTAGATAATGGAAGCAAGGTTGAAGAAAAATTAAGACACGTTCATAGCATTCGTCTACTACCCACGATTGTTTAGGCTCTTCCTGTGCCGATCGCAGTTGGTGAACGGTGAGAACGATTCGCTATTACAGCCCGTATCAGCTCGAATTACCTTTCCTGGACATTTCACGGGATATATATGCTCTTGTTGTGGTCTTCAGACGGAAATATGGTTTGATGCAGCTCTGCTCGCTACTCTGTACTGTGCGAGACTCTTCATCTCTGCATAACTACTGCAACCTGCACCCATTTCAAGATACGTATTGTACTTGTATTTGAACACTTGCTCTCCGTTAACAGTAGTTACGCATACGTATCACTCCATTACCAAACTGACGATTCCGTGATGCAGCAGGATGTGTCCTATCAACCATTTCCATATTTTAGTAAAATTAAATACCTTTTAGCGCCAACTTGATTAGTACCTCTTCATTGGTTATGCGAACTGCCCATCTAAACTTCAGCGTTCTTCTGCAGCGCCCATTTCCAAATCAATGTCTCACTTTTTCGAGGAACATTTTATCGTCAAAGTTTCACTTCAGTGCATGGCTTCACTTCAGACAAATAGTTTCCGAAAAGACTACACAACACTTAAGTATATATTCGATGTTAACAAATTTCTCTGTTCCAGAAATGGTTTCCTTACTATTAAGATGCTGCATTTTATGTCCTCTCTAATTCGGCCATCGTCAGTTATTGCCTGCTGTTCAAATAACGAAACTCACGTACTACATTTAGCGTCTCTAGTTTTAACCTAAATTCCTCGGCAGTGCCCGATTTGTTTTTAGTATATTTCATTGTTTTTGTTTTACCTTTGATGATTGTCATCTTGTAACCTGTTTTCAATACACTATCTATTCCGATCAGCTGATCTTCCAAGTTCTTTTTTGCAGTCAGTGACAGAATTACGGGTACAATGTCATCGACAGGCCATCTTTTCTGCTTTTTTTTATTTTAAAAAATCAGCATGGTCTGGCAGGGGTCCCAGACTCAAGAACCATTCACTACTATCGGTCAAATTTTTTAGTGGACATTACGCTTAAAATTCCCTCCAAGGGGGTTTTTCTCAATAAAATACGCGGTGATTTCTCACTATTAGTCCAGACGCACAATAGAGTATCTTTGGCCTTGTTATATGTCGTAAATTATATTCATCTATGTTGAGGGCCAATTGTCACTATCGGCACAAAGTGTCGATCCTTTGCATGTCACCCTCTATTTCACTAGTTTTCTGGCTTTACAACTTTCCGGTACACAACAGAATCATCTGCAAACGGCCACAGGGAGCTTGCTACGTTATCCACCAGATATCTGTAAGCCATGATCAGAAACGGTCCTGCGACACACATTTGGAGTCCTCCTGAAAGTACTTTTACATCCCACTGTAAAGAACAACGTATTGAATTTTATCTGTTAGCATGACTGAATTCAGTCAGAAAGAAGGCGTGATATATCGTTAGCTCCTATTTTGTTGACTAGTCCACAATGCGGAATTATATCGAATGTTTTCCGAATGTCAAGGAACACGGCATTTACCGGGTAGAGGTAATGTACTATTCTTTAGACCTCACGGACGGACAGAGCCCTAAGCTTCCTTTACACGTTCTGAGCGTCCAGTGTTAACAAATTTTATACACCACCTGTCAACGTTATCTATGTATTACGCACTTCACTGCTAGGTTGACAGAACTCTCACTGCTCAGTTAAACTCGACAGTGTTGTGTGCCTTAAAACAGAACACAATATAAGCAGTTCTCACAATATTATGCCATCGTAAACACCCGCCAAAAGAAACCTACAACTGTTGCCAACGCAGTGCTTACTTTGGCATTTACGTATCCTTACTGACCGTTCTAAACTTACAAGGTGGCAACGTAGTTATTAACTTTTGAAACCACATATTTATTTTGTATATCCAAACCTCCACCGTTCTGGCCGCAGACGGGCAAATCCGAACCGACCGACCGCCGAGTCACCCACAGACAATGGCGTCATTTGCCTGCTGTATGGGGGGGCATGGAGTCAACACATCACTTTCCCGCCCGTTGTCGGCTCTACAGACGTTTGAGTCACTACTTCTCATTCAAGTAACAGCTTAGTTGGCATCAAATGCGTAAGTGGGCCCCTTTCCAGTCCTCCACAAAGGAAAAGAACTTGGCGGTACAGGGAATTGAACCTGGGTCCTCCGCATGACAGTCGGAAACGCGTACCACTCAGTGTTCTTTTTTTGTCATAGTTCTGGCCGAGAATAGAACCAAACGCCTTTAAATTTGCAGTCTGAAACATTTCAACATTTCTTCCTTGTTCTATTTATGTTTGTTTCTTCTTCGTCTTTCTTCTGAGGAGAGAATGTCTCCCTACGGAAGTCGCATGACGCCTTTCAAAGAGTGTTTTTATCACACAGTGTGCCAGCCCCTTTACCGCCAGCTCTGAGCTACCGCGCCGGCCCTCCGTTGGCGGACTCCTTTGCACATACTGCACATACGAGGCGTGATCGAAAAGCAACGGGAATTTTTTCTTTAAGAATATTTATTCATCAACTTCGTCCTCTTCAGAGTAACCCCCACATATATAATGCACTTGTAACGGGGCTTTTTCCAATCTTGGAAGCATTATGGTGTTCAGCTCCTTAAGTGACTCTGCTTTTATGTCATCAGTGATGGCAAAGCGACGTCCTTCCATGGTTCTCTTCAGCCTCGGAAATAGAAGTTTTGTTTCTTTGCGAAAAACTCACGAGGAAGCATTGAGGTGTGAGCGGGAGCATTATCAAGATGCACTTTCCATGAGTGATTTTGGAACAATTCTGGTCGTTTTCTTCGGATTGTTTCACGCAAATGTCGCATAACTTCCAAGTAGTATTCCTTATTGACCGGACGAGCATAGGGCAGGGACTCATGATGCACTATCCAATTGTAATCGGAGAAAACGGTGAGAAGAACCTTCATATGTGATCGAGCTTGTCGAATTTGTTTCGTCTCGGTTCTTCAGGCGATTTGGCGTTGGTTTGGACGTCAGACTCGTATACCTTCTTTAGAAGTTCCTGGATCGTTGTCGACTTCATTTAGTTAGTAATTCCTGAGCGATGTCTGTGCGACGTCGTTTTTGGTCAAAACTTAACAATTTCAGAGCAAACTTTGCTGCTACGCCTTTAATACCCAAAAATTCTGAAAAAATTGCTTTGTATGAGCCAAAGGATGTTCCGACATCAGCAACCTCTCTGGTGGTGATTCGGCGACAGCCGCGTGGAGTGGCCGTGCGGTTTGAGGAGCCATGTCGCGGACTGCGCGGCCTCTCCCGCCGGGGGTTCGACTCCTCCCTCGGGCATGGCTGTGTGTGTCGTTCTTAGCATAAGTTAGGTTAAGTAGTGTGTAAGTCTAGGGACCGATAACCTCAGCGGTTTGGTCCCTTAGGAATCCACAAACATTTGAAAATTTTGATTCGGCGATTTTACAGAACCAGGTTCTTTACTTGTCCCACGTTGTCGTCCGTAATTGATATGCTAGGGAGTCTAGGGCGTCTTCGACGTCTTCTTGATACTCTTTGAAACTATACCACTCCAAAGTCTTGTCTTATATTAAATTCGCCAAAAGCCTTAGTCAATATTATCGAGAGCGGTGGTCCACTTTATTCCATTTTTCAAGCAAAATTTAATGTAAATTCCTCGGTCAGTTATTTCCGAAAGTAAAAATTCGTTGAGCACTCGAAAACACTCACTTATAGCTTTTCCGGCTGTCAACGATAAACTAAATATTCGAAACAGCTCAATATGCAAACATACATCAAGAATACGCGTACCAACAAGATAAAGAAAATCGTGAAAATCGTTTGTGTAAAGCCTACAAAATTACTTTTTATCTCACATCGTATATTTATGTATCTCACATGTTTAATGAGTACCTAATGAAATAATCTGCCTACCTCAGAAGTAGGAAAGAAAAATTTCACTGTCGTTCTGTCTCCATTTAATTTGATGCACTTACACAAGCCTGTTGATGCCTTTGCAGGAGAGTACGCTACGTGACGTCTTTTACGGTCTGTCACCTCTCTAGCGACACTACATTCTACAGGCATACATCAGAATCACTTACAGGAAACAGCTGCACTCAAGTAGTAAAACTCAAACATCGTAAATTGTAGGTGCAAAAATAGGTGTGATTAAATAAAACATTACCAATTGTGACAGCTACGAGATTCCTCAACCGACAAGAGCATACAAAATCATAGTTAGCAGCTGTAACAGCATTTGCAGTAAGGCGAAGCAGCCGCCTTAGTCTGTTGCTGCCCCTTTTCAAAGCACACAGCCTCAAATGATTAGAAGTGCCGTGCGAGCCGTAATAACGGGAAGAAGGTGAGCAGACGCAGCTTCCCGAGTGAGGCGGCAGGGCGCGGCAAGGCATGCCGGGAAGTGGGACGGGGAAGCCCCGCCTGCAGCTGGTAAACAGCGTGACTCACCGCAGCCACACGTGGGCACGTGACACGTGACAGGACGCGCCCACGAGGCGCCCACCGCCACTGCAGCGCTATGCTCCGATTAAAATAACTTTGTGACTGACGTTTCAGCCCATAGAGTGATAGGCACCAGCTGCCAATCAGTTGGACGTTTTACCCGTGTGTTACGTGTTCGCTGTGTTGCCTGTTTAATAGATAGCTGGCAGATGCAGAGCCTGTAAGGCGTCTCTATGTGCACGTAGGAAACTCTATCCCTTGTCGCAAAGCTATTTTATTCCAGCTACGAGACAGCGCATGTGACGTTTTATTGTGTGTATGTTAGCAGCAGCAGCTGTCCTGAAATTATCCGTTAACAATTAGAATATCCTAGACGTTCTGTTGAAGAGATGAATTTCACTGACCAGTGTAGCCGATATCACCCTGTTGTTATTGCCGTCTTTAGTCTAAACACTGGTTTGATGTGGCTCTTTAGGCTAGTCTATTCTGTGAAAACTTCTTTATGTTTGAAACCTACATTACTTGATTCTGCCTGGGGTAATCAAGCCTTGGTCTCCCTCTACAATTTTTATCACACACACCCATTTCCAAAACGTATAACCCTGATGACTCAGGATGTCTCCTATGAACTGATCCTTTCCTTTCATCAGATTGTTCCATTAATTTATTTTCTCCCCGATTCGATTCAGTACATCTTAATTAGTTATTCAACCTACTCATCTATTCTTCAGTACTCTTCTATAGAACCTCACTTCTACCCTATTTTTGTCTGAACATTTGCCAACCACAGCTATCGTTTTTAGAGCATATTGTGTCACTGAATGTCGTTAGTATCGAGTAGACTACCATGGAATCATTTGAAAATTGTACACCTCCCAAGAAAGTCAACGGTGTAGCGGGATTTTATTGAGATGGTCAGTTTTTTCCGTAAATTTACAGTTAAATTCGCTCAATTGGCAAACTTTTTAGATGATCTACGGCAAAAAGGCAGAGAATCTGAATATTGCGAATGTCAGGAGGGCCCGCATCTCGTGGTCGTGCGGTAGCGTTCTCGCTTCCCACGCCCGGGTTCCCGGGTTCGATTCCCGGCGGGGTCAGGGATTTTCTCTGCCTCGTGATGGCTGGGTGTTGTGTGCTGTCCTTAGGTTAGTTAGGTTTAAGTAGTTCTAAGTTCTAGGGGACTGATGACCATAGATGTTAAGTCCCATAGTGCTCAGAGCCATTTGAACCATTTGCACCAATGTCAGGAGGCTACGCTTTAGCGACTGAAAACTACCTGGTTCAGTGCGCCAGCTCTCGCCATTCCTGACTTTTCAAGACAACTCTTGCACAAACCCATGTGGGGAGGCATATCGTGGCACACGCGTCCCGGAAGATTACTGAAGAAACGTAGCTCAGAGCTCTTCTAGGCTCAGTGAAAGACAATCTTGGTTTGAGAAGGTCTGGTGTCTCTAAGATTTCCTGTAGCTGTGGTACGTCATACACGGGGCAAACTCCTCGCACCGTGGAAGGCAGATGCGCCGAACATCGACGGCATACACGCCTGAATCAACCAGGGAAATCTGCAGTGGCCGAGCATTGTCTCAGTACAGCACACAATATGGACTAGAAAAATACGATGATTGTCTCGTCGATGTCCTCAAGGGGAGCTAGTGGCCATACAATGGATACTGCTTCGGTGGCGATAGAGGTATTGGACGGCAACGGCGAGGAAGGTCACACATCAGCGCGCACGCGAATATCGGGATGCGGCTTCCGACAAAGGGCGCTGAGGCGGGGACGATACTCTTATGAACCGACAGCCTATACCCGTGCGCCAAGGCAGATGGCGTAACAGTGTTTCCCGCTACCGATCTCTAAGTCTTCGCTTTTGGCCATCGAATTTGTCACCTTCAGGGCTGCATGTTTTCTTCTTACAGGGAGACGGCGCCTATTCGTCATCACCGATTTCGTCCATGTTGATGGCAATGCAGGGCTTGGCCAGAAATGAAAGTGACGGAACAGCTCCGGACTGCCAAGCGTTTAGGAGAAATAGCGTTTTGTGCGCCAGGTAGGCTAGGTTCGAGCCAATTATGTTAGCGTATTTCCAGACAGCGGTTGGCGTAGGGGAAAGAGTACAGAACGATAATCAGAAAGTCATGTCGTTTTTATTTTACTTACGCTGCAAATAACCCGAAACAATGCTCTTGTGTTTTCAAGAGAAAGTAGGACTGACATCGTGCAATATTAAAGTGATAACCCCAAATGTGATCCACTGCTGCAACCCTCCGATCTGTATTTTGTGCTAAAGTAAAGATCTAGACAAAAAAATCCAAAACTACTCTTATCTCATTGAGAAAGAAAAAAAAATCACATCCCAAGAAGACTGCATGAGAATACATTCCATTGCACGTTGCCATCTATTCTCGCCAATATTTGACGAAATGATGAGTTATGTGTGGTTTTCTGCCAAACAGTGCGATGAGAGGGAACCTTTTATGAATGTAAATGGAATTTGATTTTCTTTAGAACCTTTAAAAGAACCATATAATTGTAAAAATGCCTGCTAGATGCCGAGAAAATTACTACTTCCCATGGTTTTACGATGATTATCACCCAAACACGTTTAAATCATCAACTGAAAAATATTAAAAATATCTAAACGAAGTTCTCGTGACGCCTTACAAACCCTTCATTGAAATTTATTTCCAGTCTCCAATTTTCCTTTGCCTTTCCCATATGTTGAACATTATTTCGGTTTATCTACATTGTAAGTAAAGTAAAACTAAAATAAAGAAAGGAAAAATGTTTATGCATAGGGACTTGACCCCACCAGCTTCCGATTACTCTTCTGCACTCTTTCCGCAGCACCAGCTGCTTCCCGGAAACTACCCTAACGTAAATGGCTCATGTCTCGCTTGACCATCCGGAGCTCCCACATCTTTCATTTCTGGCCAAGCTCTTCGTATACCACAAATTTGGACGAAATCCCTGATGATGCCCAAATGAATAACTGCTTGCATAAGGACCAGATGCAGACCAAGGCGTTATTGACTTGCTCATCTTGTGAAGCTCTTCCATTTGCGTAAGTCATCGAATTTTCCTGATACTGTAATCGCTGGTTTGTCTGTACATCACCTCCACAGATTTCGGTTCTATTCGAATAAATTATTCGTGGTTCATCTTTTCTTTTTTTGTCTTAGAGTGAAATTTACTGAAGTAATAGAGAGTTATGCTGGGTTGCACAATGCGTATGACATGAAAAATGATTATCATCAAACTAATGAGTGAGCTGAAGGCATAAAATCGTCTCTTGAGTTATTTTTATGCAAAAAAATTAGTGCAAGGCGTAACTCAGTACCAACAACAACCGAAAATTTAGAATTCATTTCAATTTACTGGTGAAAGGAATGAAATACAAATAAAGAAAAGACATTCTGTTTAACCTTGCAGTTATTACTGCGTCCAAAGAATGCAGAGGAGTAGCAAAGCACAATAAAATTAATGTGACGTGTCCCATGTGGTGCCCTTTACACAGCCACACAAGATCCTGCTGCGTAACGTTGATGAGAGAAGTACGGCCTTTTCGAAACCAGTCACAAATCAAATATTCACCGTAAACAGCACAGTATCTGCTCCACATTAATCGTAACGGCGAACACCACTCCTGTATTCGTTCAGCCTTAGTGCCTAAAAAACCTCACAGTTCCAACATAGGTCATCAATCATGTTGTTGTATGTAACGTCACGCGTATGAAGGCGAGGGATTTGGCCGCTAAGAGGTGCACCGAGAGGTTCGGCTAGACACCAGTGGGACCGTGGCTCAGGGAGGGCCACATCTTGTCCGATTAGGCGACCGATATGGGTGAGTCCGGGTACAAACACGAGCAGCATCGCCAGAAATAGGTAAATTCCAAAGCTCAGAATATGGACAGCTGGTCTTTGTGCAGGAGATGCAAAAAAAAAAAAAAATGAAAGAGTGACAAACAAGCTGAAAGATGGCTCCTTACACTTCTCTGCGAATCTATAACAATCTACTGTCAAGTATTAGAGCAAATCTGAATACATATGCGATCTCAGAAAAATGAAGCGCATCCAGTGACACTAAAATGTTCACAAAATCTTAAATATTTTACAGTGAATAAACGTTTTCATAATGAACCACTGGATTAACAACTTTTAAAATGCTTCGTGTGATTTCAACGAACAATATCTCAGATGACAGCATTGTTCAATAGCTACCATCCCAGAATGCCACTCATCTGTTTCTATTTTATTTAGTGACTTATGGCGTCTTTTATATATTTTTTTTATTACACAAATGTTTGTCAGAACTTTGTTCTCCCCACTATTATGCAGCCAATGATACAGCATGAATATTGACACACTTCTGTAGTTATTTAATGAAGAGTTCACTATTTTGCCAGTAGCGTTATTTAAATGTTGATTGGAAGTGCTATTAAAAAACTGTGCTCGGTCACATGTGTTACTGGACACCACCATTAAAAAGAGAACGAAAAGATGCTCTGTCAAGTTGACATAAATAATTGGTTATACAATATTTAAAGACAGTTCGTTGACATTTAACGGGAATGCACTTGCACAAGAATACTATCTTATTTATTTGTAGACAAATATTTGTTTAAATTTATTGTGAATTGTCTGAGTGTGACTGATTGTTTAACATTCCTTTATTTAAATATTGTTGTAATATTTTAATTTAGTCCAGGAACTGCTCATTCTGAGTCAGTGGAAAAGCAAACAGAAGGGAAACACTATGGGAGAAGTGCCCACTGGGACTTCTCGAGTGAAGAGCTCAAGGGAGCAATTCTGGAGACTTGTATGTTCGTTCTGTGACATGTCAATAGCAATCGTAAGCAGAGACAAATATGGGCAATATAAGTAATACTACACTTTGCGAAGTCTTGTGATGAAATAAACCTGTGCAAAATATTCCTCATGCCTCAGGTAGACACTATGATTGGTATGAATGTTTGAAACTACACTATTTGCTTAAAATCACTATAATACAGGTACGATCATTGTCTGTGGTATATATCTGGAAACCGCTGTTAATTTAAACTAAAAAGTAGAATTAAATTAAGATATGAGTAACTGCAAAGCATTGTCCTGTCTGTGTGAAATGTAATTATTGTAATTAACAGGAATGATAATTGCGAATAATATGAACAAAATACTTATTAGAAACTCCAGACTGTTTTTTAAAAGACTATTATTACTAAAATGAAGTACTTTTTTATTGAAGCTAGTAAGAAATTATATTCAATATTTTTCATGTAATCCACTAAAATGCAATTTGTATTGTTATATTTACATCTTACTTCTTTCATCGTGAATGAGGCTGTTGTGTAACAAGATTCATACACTGCATATACTGCATGCTACGTTATTACATATTCTAATGTGTCAAACTTCATTGTATTTCATTAATTTTCTGTTTTAACAATCATCAACGTAGTAGCAAGATGTATATATGGTTCATGCAAGTCCACTGTTGTAGGACAGTTTTGCTCGGTCTTTCAAAGTGACCTCCGTGACGATCTGATTTGTAAATGCGTAATCGATTCTATGAGCCATGCACTCTGCCAACTTAGTTCAGTTGAACCATGGCTTGTTTCATTACTTGAATGACTTCGAGACAAAAATAAATTACGTTGAAACTCAAAACCATATGTGCCACTAATTAATGTGAGCATTTTGACCACTTAAGTCAGTCGTTGTTATACTGGGATGTGGACTGTTTCTTGTTTTCTCCAGCAACAGCAGTAAATGAACTCTATGATGCAGACAACTCAAGTTAAGTATATGTTCAGCGAGTTCACCCACCGACTTATTTTCTACAGGTACTGATAATTAACTGATAACTTCAAGAATCTTTTTTCCAGCATTATTAAATTCAGTAACTTTATTAAGCACAGTGTGTTAACAGACAGTCAAGTATTTTATCCCAGCCTATGGAAACTTTTCGCTGCGATAGCGGGTGATATTTGGTCGAGTGGGTGATAGTTCCGGGAAGGGGAGAGTGTATCGGTCGCTATGTGTGACTTTTGAGGCACGTTTACGTGAGTTATGGAAGGCGGTAGACCTGCCTGTGGTAACGAGTGGTATTCGATTGTGGAGGTGTCTCATTCTGGGTGGTGAATGGCCGCTACCATATTTTAACTTCTGCAGTGACTTTATATTTCGAGAGGTCTGATGTGCTTCAGAGAAGGACTCTTTTTCCGCTGGGATAGAGAGAGTATGTTACCATTCTTTGTATTGCGTGTGATAATTTGTAAATCATCATGTTGAACTGGGAACCGTTTTGAGCTGGTGAGTATTTCGTGTATTGTGATTACAAAATGGATTTGGTTTTCTCGCCTAAAAGATCTTAGGCTGAAAAGCTAGCGTCGCAGATGCAGCAGTGGATACACGGAAGTCGGTCATTGAAAACTAACGTACTACTTAAACACAACTACGGAATCTCAGGCTACACATTTGAAAGTAAACACCACACAGACAAGCAAGATTGGTAGCAACTAATAGTTCCACTGAATTGGGTGTCATTGTGAGATGTGGTAAAAGTGCCTGACACGGTGCTGCGTGGACTCTTGTGGTTGACGATTACCTGGAATGCCTATACAGCAGTGCAGATGATGTTCCATTCGATGTGCATCGAGTTACTTTTCAACCTCAACCTAAGTGAGACGTGGTTCATACAACAGCCCAGCTGTAAATCGTTATGTCATGACGATTAACAGGTCATTTGTGAAGGGATAATTAGAACGTGGAAGCAACAGTGATGAACCATTTTGATGTTTCTACACGCCTAAAACATTTACTTATGTTCCAAGAAGTATCTCACTCGGAAAGTGACTGCAAAGTATTGAAATGACCTACATTCTTGAACAAAAACTCAAAGTGTGCCGTAGACAAACCTCAGCTTTGTCCGATCTTGTGACAGCAATGGCAGGCCGAAAAATTTTGGAACAGGGGAAAGACGAAATATTCTAAGCTGTGCTTCCACTGAAAAAGTCTATAGATTGAGTAAATGATGTAAAAAGTAGCTATAAAATAAGATTATCGACACTAATATTATAAAACCAGAAGTGTTTGTCTGTTACCTTTTCACAACTACAACGCTGAAACGATTTTGATGAACTTTGGTACGGATATAGCTTCATCGCCAAGGAAGAATATGGGGTACTTTAGAAAGTGAGTAGTTCAAGATATTTATTGATTTCAAGAATATAACGCGAATTAGGATTATCTATTTGCTCTTTCAAAAAATGTTTACTCTATAACTTGGATGTGGGGAGTGAGATGGCGGAGTTTTGAGAGCGGATGATCTGGACAGAGACACTAAATTTGTAAGACTGGATGTCATGAACTGATATATATACTATGACTTTTGAACACTATTAAGGTAAATACATTGATTGTTCTCAATCAAAATCTTTCATTTGCTAACTATGCCTATCAGTAGTTAGTGCCTTCAGTAGTTTGAATCTTTTATTTAGCTGGCAGTATTGGCGCTCGCTGTATTGCAGTAGTTCGAGTAACGAAGATTTTTGTGAGGTAAGAATTCATGAAAGGTATAGGTTATTGTTAGTCAGGGCCATTCTTTTGTAGGGATTACTGAAAGTCAGATTACGTTACGCTAAAAATATTGTGTGTCACTTTAGTGAATGTCTGAGTACGTTCAGTTTTGCTCAGCTGTTTGAAAATCAAATAACATAAGATGTTTATCAGCACAGTAATTCATTAATTTTTCTAAGGGGACGTTTCAAAGTTACGAACGTTATCACATTTGGGAAAATGCTTTTATTGGTTGATGTGTCCTACATAATACGATTCGACGTATTGAATACAATGCGTATGCAATCCTCAACTTGTTTGATTCATACTTCCAAAATAATATTGTAAATTCGACAGTAAGTCTGTTACGTTATCGTGACTAAACCATTGAGGTGATTTCGATGAAATTTGGAGTGTATAGGTATAGTTTCCACCCTGAGGAAGAACATAGGCTATTTTTAGAAACTAAAAGAAAATCGACCGCTAAGAGGGTGAAGTAGAGAAAGGAACACTTCTTTTTACATCAGTGAACATAAACCATGTTAAAAAATTATAAATTTATTGCGTATTCGACACGTTGCATAACGTACAGCTACTTTAATAGCACCCCGGCAGAGTTCAAGACGACATAAAGACAAAGGTTGGACACACCCCATGTTAATGTCCACTGATAGGCGTCCGGGTACTTTGGATCACATTGTATACTTTTTTTGGGCTGCCTTAACTGATTCATGCAATAGTAAAGAAGGCACCAGTGTACAGGTGTCCACAGGGACTAGGCAATGAATAACAGGAACGTTTACCTGAGAGACCGTTTCTCCAGTGTATAGTGTTTCAGTTTGATCTCTTACTGTTGAAATATAATATTTTGCAGCAGCATCCTGCTCGGAGATTCTGATAATAAATAACAGCCAATAACTTGCTGACTTACGTGGTTACCTCTCTGGTTACAAGTATTTACTGTTATTTGTAACCTGGTGCACACTCATATTAGTGTGGGCAGGCAGCGTGGTACACATTTGGAAACATGTTGAACGTTGTAAGAGTAACGAGTTCTTCTAATAAGTGAGCATATGTCATCTTGACGAATCATATGATACACTACCTCTCATGCTAATATAGCTCTTATGAAAGAAATAGACTTTTTATTACATAAGTAGTAATGTAATATTAAACACCCCTTGGGAATTCATCAGTGAATGTTTTCAGCTGAATATGACATTCCTGAAGCAACTTGTCGGCTCTCTTCCTTCCTTGAGACCGTTATCAGGGTTAGAGACGGATTTAAACGGTATTAGAGTGGTGTCTCAGTGCGAAACGATCTTAGCTTTCACCAGCAATCGCCGACGAAGTGTAAGTGAGGCGAAATAAGGAGAACCAGCCCGCATTCTCCGAGGTGGATGGAAAACCTCCTTAAAAACCATCCGCAGGCTGGCCGGCACACCGGACCTCGACACTAATTCGCCCGGCGGATTCATGTCGGGGACCGGCACGCCTTCCCGCTCTGGAAGCAGCGTGGTAGACCGTGCGACTAGCCGTGCGGGCTAAGTGTACCTTAGTATGTTAAAATTCTCTTGGGCGAAGTTGACGACATCTGCAAAACTATCAGCCACCTATCACTGGGTTTTGTATTCCTGTGTTGTTCACTATAGTGCTTGTGCGAATGTGGCAGTTGTGATTGTGGAGATACGTATGTGTGTTTGAAGTGGTCGTCATTACATTGTGGTGGCCATCAGGTTATCTTCTATTTCTCATAACCATATTTTCCAGGAAAAAAAATTCCATATTGTTGTATCATGTTCTTGAACTTCTATGAATTACCGAATGATTCCAGATCTTCTAGAATATTCTCAAATGTTCTACAAAATAACTTGGAGTTGGCGCATATCCCACGCACCAATCGTGAAATGAACGAGAGCGAAGGGCGGCGGGATACAGTGTCGCCACAATCGCTGTATGTCACACACTACAAAGTGGTCTGAGGAGTATGGATGTAGATGTAGATTACAGTGACCAGGCTGTAAACAGGGCAGACAAGATGACTGAAGATTTAATGCAGGTATTTGTTAAGAGTTCGGAATATCACAGAAAACTATCATCTGATTTAACGATCCAAATGAACTGCTTTTAAAAAGCGTAGAATACGTACTCAACAACTTGACTGAAAAAATCTATTGATTGAAAAACAATCAGTTTACATTTACAACTTAATTTAAGGCTGTTTAGGATGGGCAATATTTAATGACAGATCATAAATCAAATGGAAACATATCATTTGTGCTCCTGTTGAATAAACTATTAGTGTACTTGCCAAAATGGTTTAGAAAATCTAAATAAATTGCCAAGGAACTCAACCTTTACGGCGCGATTAACATCATTATTCAAGGAAAACTGAAACAGTAGTCCCATTCCAGGATGCGAACCGCTGTTCTCCTAAACAGTATATAATGCGATGAAGGACGACAGAGATGATCTGAGAGCACCATAGCTTAGACTGGCGTTCGATGTTTCTAGTTCACTATGCCTGAAAGCGATTTGGGTTATCTCTTACGCAAGGCCGTAACCCATTTTGCTCTGGAACTTTCCCAAACTGTTTGCCCTACTGATAATGACCTCTCTGCCCAGCAGTCTGCAAACAAAGCAAGAAGATTGCATCACAGGATAAATCAGACTGAAAACAGACCTACTGTTGTTTCCACTCGTATGTTTATTGACGACGTGTCCTCTGTGCCTGATAAGGTATCGTTGAACAAACAGCTGAGAACAGTGTGACAAGCTGGAACTCAGTACTACACGTAATCAAATAAACGCCGAAGACGTCGCAAAGTCTGACACAAATATATATATATATATATATATATATATATATATATATATATATATATATATATATATATATATATATATGCGAGAAGCAAAGATTGTTACGTTAGTATTATGATTTTTCCGTAAGCTGAGGTGGTTTTATTTTTGAAAAGCCTAACCTGATCCCACAAATTTCCAGTGTTCTCATTTTTATTTAATTTTCTGAACAACTGTGAACAAAATGTAACATCAACAAATGGACAAATACGTCTCGTAGGCGAAAAGGGCATTACCCATTATAGGCGCAGAACAACCGCCGTGCGGGTTAGCCGCGCGGTCTCAAGTGCCTTGTCACGGTCCGCGCGGCTACCCCCGTCGGAGGTTCGGGTCCTCCCTCGGGCATGGGTGTGTGTGTTGTCCACAGCGTAACTTAGTTTAATTAGTGTGTAAGCTTAGGGTCCGATGACCTAAGCAGTTTGGTCTCATAAGATCTTACAACACGCCATTGAAGAGCAACCTCGTATGCGCCAAGGATGAGGAAGAAAATTAGCCGTGTAGTTCCCAAAGGAATTATCCCAGTATTCTTCTTAACGATTTAAAGAGTCGACGAGAAACCTCAAACCGAATGGCCAGATGGAGATCCGGACCCTGTTCCTGCAGAATTCGAGTTCAGTGTTTTAAACACCTCGCCGTCTCGCTCGTTCAAAGTCAATTTCTCATCTTTCGAATAATGCCTATTAATTATTGACAGCTACTATAATTTTAGTTTTCAGTGTTATCCACATATTCGTGACCAGATGAATCAGAAACTGTGCTGATATTTTAAAAAATTTCATCGTTTACTTTGCCGTCTCACTGCGACACGTGTTTTACGGTATGACCACGCTCAAATCAACGTAACTGCACAAGCAACCCGTCGTATCCATAGAGGAGATTGTAATATTTCTGGCTTATTCAGCCATCATATTAGGCTCCAGGAAGCTATCCCAGGGCAGCGAAGATGCAAGAAGCATAGAGATGACGCAATGTTGGATGAGGTACCGGTGACAGATGTTAGATTCGGTACCACTCCCGTGAGAAAGACCGCCTGCATGATGCTGCTGCTCTGTGATTGGCTGCTGTGTTCGGCGGTAGGGCGCCAAAACATTAAACTTTAGTTACTATTATTAATTAAACCTGTCATCCAAAATACTTCATTTTTTTAAAATAAACATCTCTCAACAGCCACCTATCAATCAGTCATTTCAAAATTATTAAAATCAAAGTATTACTGAAACAAAAGACTGACGATATTACTGCGGATGCCCTTCGGTGGCGTTCGGGTCACGCCTTGCTGGCTTGGCGCGCGAAGTGTCTCGGGCAGTCCGGCTCTCCAGTTCTGACTGTTCCAGTAGACAGACAAGTTGTCTGTTAGAGCAGAATTTGTTTCATGCAATTTCATTTACTATAGTTCCGACCGTCGCAAGGTACAGACATGTTGTCTGTAATAGTAGTATTTGATTCATGTAATTTTATTCTCCAGTTTTGACGGTTCCAATAGACAGACATGTTGTCTGTGGCAGGATGTATTTCATGTTATTTTAGCCAGATATAATGACTGTGGAAAGATATGTCCAATACGTTGCGATCAAGAATAGTTTCCCGTGTCTATATCAATAAAAACGCGAGTGGCATCCCAAATGAGTCATAGTTTATTCGTAGCAGCAGTTCCTTGCGAAGTTAATTTCAGCCTCAAGAAAAAGAATCCACGACCTGCGTGCTGTTTTCTGCGCTGGGGACATTATCATCATGAAGACAGCAGGTTAGTGAAGTGTACAAGAACTTATGTATTCCACACAGGGCAGTGGAAATAACTAGGCACCTCACGTGTACTGCATGCACAGTAGAAATGTGCTCAGTGACACGTCATCTGCAGTAATGCAGAGGAGGTAAAGAAGAATGAAAGTGTTAGCACTATCTCACATTTACTCCCTTTTTCTTGCCGCAAGATACACATCAAAATACTGTCAATGTATACTGGTGCGTTGTTCCTGCATGGGTATGACGGGTTGGCTACGCAACTACGTAAATCTGAAGGAGACCAACTTTGATCGAAACTAGTCTACCGTGAAACTATTGTACAACTGAGACGAAAGTAAACTATAAATACTTTTAATTAAATACTTCAATTTTGTCTCGACAATGGTTCAGCCTTCACGTAGAAAATATCACAACTGTAAATGTTTGGAGCGCAGATGACAGCAACATGACTAATGTCCTTATTTCTGTCAGCCATTTTGCAACGCTCTGACTCACTTGTACTGGTGTAAGATCATACAAGTGATAAGATCTGTCGATTGTCGAGGTTACCACGAACGAACCATATAGTACAGCGTTGCGCGAAAAGCGAAGCCCAATGTTGGAAACTGAATGGACCATGTGCGTTTAACATAGTAAGAAGTTTCAGTTCGGTTTACGATTTCTCCCGCCCTCATAAGGTATAATTCAATAGCTATATAGAAAGATATTGCAGGTGTGAAACTGTCGTAAATGTAGGACTCAAACAGGAAGTAGATGTGTATGTAGGCCTACATCACATCCAAGCGAGACAAGAAACGTGCACTCAGAGTGGTGTAGATTGCCTTTCCCATTTACAGCCTAATGCCGTGTACTAAAATGACATTTCCGCCAGAACTCTTATTAAATGCGGTGGAAAGAAAAAAACCTGTACAAAAGTAATAGTAGGTTTACAAGTACGTAATTACGACACATACGGTTATTCTACGTCACTCAGGTTCAGAATTTATAACTCGGTACGAGTGAAGGAAATCTATTGAACTTCTTTTTATCGGTTGTTTGTCACGATTAGTATTTGAAACAGGAGGATATTTACTATCAGTTTCCGATCAAATATGTTTTCAGTTACTTAACACAGAGTATTTATTCTTCATTGCCGATAAATAACGTCTTCCTAAGAAGAAAATCGTAGATCAATTGTAGAGGATTTTAGATTATTCTCAATCTCTTTTGGCAACATGTATAAAAATCGCAGCACTTTTTCCATGTGAGATTACCATATAGAGAGAAACTGATAAACATGGAGAAAACAGTACCCACACATGCACTTACTACGAATTCTAAATTAATGGTAACAAGTCGAAACTAAAGTAATTAAAAGACAAAACCATTACCAATATTGAAATTTGAATGTGCACAGGGAAAGCATGACTGAGTGATTTACTCAGTACTGCTTCGTCGTTTTCATATGATGTACCCGGTTATAGTGAAATACCCTGAACCCGTATGAATTGCTTCTGATGCAATGATGAAGTAAATTCCTTTTACACCATTTAGTGCTGCGAACAGGAGAACAGCGATCTGAAATTTCCCGATAAAGTTTTGCGTCGGGTCTCGATGAAATCGCGGCCTTACCCTAACCAGCTGAACTACGCAGACACGGCTCAGAACCCTCCTCATAAAATACAACACTTCTAACTTCCGCACGGGCTTTGCAAAGGTTGTTCGCCTCATTCTCAGGAAAGAAAAGAAGAGGGGGTTATTGGTAAAGGTAAGTTTCTGAATAGCTCATTCAATAAGAGTAATGCCCTCAGGGGCAAGTGTAGGGGTTGGAGTCCCAGACAGGCATACACTTACAATCTCCTAGAAAGTTCTTCATTGGTATACACCTCACATTCATTCTGAAAACAAACCTTGCATTTAAGCTTCTCATTGCACTCGCACCGAATTAAACGTCACTATTTAAACTGTCTACATATGCAAAGCTGAAACCGCTTTCTCACGGAAAGGCTGTGAGCGTCACAAATCGTAGAGCCAGCTGTAAAAAGGCACACCCCGTTCGGGAAGGATAATATCTAAAGTATCAACTGCGCCATTACCAGTTCACGCTGTGGTTGAAGCCGTGGTCAAGCTAACAGCAAATGTCACCACGGGTTGATACAAGAACTGTTAGAGAGGCAGGAAGGGAGGAGGCTGCCAAGGCGTTCTTTTTCAGAAAACTGTGGACGGACAGGGCTGTCCGAGCAAGAATCGCCGCCCAGGGCCATGTGGCAGACGAAGTGAGGTCTCAACGTCTCCGCCAGAAGTACGAACGCGAGAATGTAATAACGCCGACCTGAATTACTACACGTCATGTCCCAGAAACGGTCCCCTTTCCTGTCGTACATCAGAAGGAGTGCTGATGTAGCACAGCAGTGGCGGACCAAGCCTACATAAATACCACCGTTTTTCTTCACGCAATCAGCTGCGACAGGTACTCCATCCAGCCAGCGAGCTGAAGTGAGGCATGTAGTCCGCTAGTAGGCGCCGCATTATCTGGCAGTATGTTGGCCATCTGCTTGCTTACTTCAGTGGGCTGCAGGACGCCTATTCGGCGGTCCATGGCTCCTACCTGGACCTGACTGGCTGCTGAGCCGGGTGTTGCCTTTTGCAGGAACAGTCTGCTGCTGGTGGCTTGCCATGTGCGGGCACACTCTCCTGCTGCAAGCCACTGACACCGCTGATTACGATGGTGTCCCTGGATCGTCACGGTGTGCTCGAGTATTGTTTGTACTGAGCCGCTCATCCGTGCTCTATTCAAGGCCTGACATAATCAGTGTTATTAAATCACGTAGGCTGCGATGGGCGGGTCACATAGCTCGAATGGATGAGGGCACGGCATCGCGCAGACTTAGAGGCAAAACGTCCTGTGGGGAGACCGAGGCGTAGATGGGAGGACAATGTGAAGGCTGATTTGAGAAGCCTTGGTATTGAAGGTGAATGGAAGGAATTAGCCCAAGACAGGGACAGATGGCGAAAATACGTTGCTGTGGTAATGGACTCTTGAGTCCGGTATGACCAATGAGGAAGAAAGAAAGAAAGAGCCGCTTGTCCGTGTTAGGCACCGCGGCTGTCTTCTGCAGATTGCAGACGCTCAGATACTGCGCTTTCTCGCCACCGTGGTGCCAACGACGGGACTTTGGCTCGACAGTGCCTGCTTACTCTGTGATCTCGTCTCAACGACGGTCGCGTGCTGAGTTCAGCACCCTTGCCACACTCCAGGGCTGTTGTCTGCCCCTGGTTGCTGGCGCAACAGCACAACCGCTGTATCTGATGGAATTACGTACTGGACGAAGTGGCGCAATGATTTGTACACTGGACTCACATTCAGGAGGACGGAGGCTCAAATCCCCGACTGCCCAACCAGATTTAGGCTCTCCGCGGGGGAATCGCCTCGAAAGTTTCTGGTTAGCACCGTACAGCGATAAACTAGAAGCATCAAATTTCTTAAGATTCTGCCACGGAGGATTTGTACCCAGTCTTCCTGCCCAGACACATTTTATATCGCCAATAACACGTACGATGCGGGTTCAATAAGTAACTCAACACATTTTTTTATGAAAGAGGGTTGGTTTTATTCAGAACTCCTACTCTTTTGTCTGCAAAACCCTATTCTCAACGTAACCTCCGTTCAATGGGAAGGCCGTACGCCGTCCTAGTGCGAGGGCCTGTACGCCCGCATGGTACCACTCTACTGTTCGACGTGGTGGCCAACGTCTTTCTGCATCAATATCCTCCACATCATCTATGTACTGCTTTCTGCCGAGTGCATCCTTCATTGGGCCAAACAGATGGTAGTTGGAAGGTGCGAGATCCGGGCTGTAGGGTGGACGAGGAAGAACAGTCCAATGAAGTGTTGTGAGCTCTTCTCGGGTACGCAGACGTGAGTGAGGCCTTCCGTTGTCATACAAGTGTTTGACTGTGGTCCGTCGATCACCTCGAATGAGAGGATCCGCACGTTCGAACATTTCAGGAATCACAGCTCTGTCCGTCCGGCTGGCATGCGGGAGATCGGACAGGTTTCTGCGACCATGCGATGATGATAAATGCCTTGCACAACGATTTACCGTGCTTTTGTTCACTGCCAAGTCTCCGCAGGCATTCTGCAAGCGTCTATGAACTCCCCCTATGCTCTGGCTTTCCGCCAAAAGAAACTCAATGACGAGTCTCTTTTGGAATGCACCTCAGTTACAGATGCCGCTCTGAAGGATACGTATAACACCCCTACCCACTGGAACTTCATGAAACTATAGGGGCTGAAGCTGGAATATTCTACGATGTCCCACAAAAAATTTCTCATTTTCTTCAACTGAAACTGGGCGAGAAAAAAATGTGTTGCGCTACTTATTGGACGACCTACTTAGGAAATTATACCACAGAAAGAGTGCTTTATAAATACTAGTCGCAAGACAGTTGCGTTTAGACTCAATAAAGAAGTAATATACAGAGTTTATCAAATGTACAGACAAAGCGCAATGACTGAATAATAATAGAACTGAAAAGGGGACAAAAAATGTATAAATCATCTCACATAAACAAAGGAACAACTACGACAGGCATTGCCTCGCTAATTGAAACTAGCAGCTCTCAGATATGAACAATAATTAGGTAACGTGGCGGGCGAGGGGAAGAGATCGATGAGTCGTGATTCAGCGAGAGTGCAATATTTTAGTGGCTTAGTTGAGCTCGAGGATCAGCGCTGACCTCCATTCGTGCTACCAAAATTAAATTAGCAGGTGTGGTACAACGACTCGCGAGTAACAAAACTAACGAAACAATTGTTGGTGGAATTACTTGCTTTCCCTACTCTTCTGCAGCTTCTACACCCACGAATCCTAAAACGAACATAGCGCTTAAACTGTGAGTCCACGTGGCCTAGTTGTAGGCTATACATATCATGGAATCCCGGGCTGTCTTTCCCATGTTTGCTAAAAATATGTAGAGTCACGGCTGTCTCTGGGTCCCGTTTAAAGAGCCCAACGAAAGCGGAAATACTTTTTGGGACTAACCTAGCTGGATCGTTTTGCATTAAAAACTTAGAACCAAATTCTTTAGTGTTAGATTTAGAGGCTCTGGTGACCTTTTGCCCGTCGGTTTCATTTCGCGGGCTGATCATTACACTTGGAAGCAGAATTTTTTGTAGAAAGGTCGCCGTTTTAGCAGATATCTGACTCTCTGTGTTTCATAACAGGGAACTTATTAATGAGCCATAAAAACGGACAAATGTACGCTACACCTGACGAACATCATTACTCGGTACGATCGGGAACATAAATGAAATTAATATTCAGATTTAAGTACTTAATTACTAATAACTTTTTTACGTCTCCTTTTTGTTTAGTGCACTTGTTCTGCTTTTTTTACGCCATTCCAAAACGTAAACACTTACCGAAGTGCCACAATAGTAAGATACAAGACTCGCATTCAGGAGAATGGCGGCAAAGCCACTCAGTTTTATGTTTTCATGTTCTCCGCTACGTCATTTAAGGCAAATACTGGGATAGCTCCGTTGAAGAAGACACTGCCAATATCCATCCCCAATTCAATCTTTAGCTCCGACTCATCGTAAAATATACGTTAGACCTGAATCTTCCTACATTCGTTTTATGATGAAACAAGACTCTGTTTTTCACCACCTATATGAAAGCCAGCGCAACGAAAGGAAGATGAAGTTAACAACAGAAGGAGCTGAAATAATAGGTTACAGTTCGTGATATTTTATTCCATTTGTGAAGTATAGGCTTTGAATAATGTTTGTTAAAAATTGAATATGTGTGGTGGGGAGCGATTCGAGTCCACTAACTTCCCTCTCACGAGCTGTACGCAGATGTGGGAGAGGATGATTTGTGTCGGCAGGTGAGACATTCGCAGATGCTGCAAGTGGTAGCGCAGTGCCCCTAGTTGGCACATATTAAGTGTCGAGTTGTAATATTTTTAACGTATCTAACGTAGACTGTAATGCTGTAGTGCGATACCTAAACAGTATGACATTTTGATATAATCGTGTGATCAAAATACAGGGAAACGTAGTTGGAATGAACTGTGACATTTTGTTTAAAAAGCAAGTAATGAATTAATGAGTACTAGCATTTATATAATGTTTTCTATGAGTTTACGACGCGAGACACATACGGAACTTATTTGGGTACGGAAGAATTTTTGAATCTTTTTAATTTTGATGGAAGTGAGGGAATAGTGCATCGAGGAATACACGATGTTTCCAGGTCTGTGTTTCAATCTAGTGACCAGTAGAATCACACCAAGATATGCCTACGAGGGACCGCCATTTCCGTTTTTCGACATTTTCTGCTGTTTTTGTTGTTACGAGACACAATGTTGTGTTGTCTGCAGCATTTGAAATATTTTAAAATCCGTAAATTTAGGTGGTGTGTAATATACTAAAACTACTTGGAAGTTTTTGTTTCGCTCTTCATCTACAGATTTTTGTTTCATTAAAACTGTATATACGAGTATTTTTAGAACTAATTACACAATGCGTAGACGAGTGACCCATACTTCTATCTTGAAACAGAAGAAGGTATTCTACCATGGAACACGAGGTATTTGCAAATCAACTGAGTTACATTGTCTTAACGATTTTACCTGTCTTGAAAATGGAATTTGCGTTAGTTTTCACAAGCTTCTATTTAAAAATATATTCAACTTTTAACTGGTTTTTGGTAATACTTCTATTTCATCTGATTCCACTAACTGATTAATGATGTGTAGAAGAGTAATAATTTTACAGATAAACTATTAAATACAGTATTGACAAGATTTTCTCGATTGCATCACTTTCAAATATTTGTTCCTGGGTACATGAGCATGTTCTGCGTTTAGAAAACTGCCTCACATTTGGCACAACTTTACTTTCCCAAACTAATTTTTGTAATTTCAGAAAGAGACTAAAGCATACGAAAAGTGAATGCTATCATTATAAACTTTCATTATTTTGCTGGCTAGAGGCGAAAGTTTGAAAAGTGTTACAGAGTGCAACCCTCTGTTGCAACTACTTTTAATGTATCATAATCAATTGTCATCAATATGGCGGTGACCGTTAAATGTCGATGAAACTGGAGCTAGTGCATGGCGTCCTGTTGGCGAGTTTTTTACTAAGAGGAATACTAGCGATCTGTAATAAAGAATAACACAGTTTATGTTCGCGAAATGAGAATAACCTTCATAACTACCTTTTGACAGCGACCTGTGGCACACGTCATGACAGTGTCGCCTCTGGCTGGGCAACACACCACGACGTTTCGCTGTCGCTTCCCATTGCCAGCGGGTTCCTTTCGCGCTCGTATTAACTTTACTGGGCGTTTCTGTATATCAGGTCTACATTTTGTAACATTTGCTAGCGTCATATCTGTGTTAATCTGGGAAATATGACGACAAATTAAAGTGCTTTCTTTTCCTTTGGCTCCAGTGTAAAACATATGTTGTCCTAAGTAAGGTATACATTTAGTTCCCTGTGTACATTAATGGTAATTAAAGTTGTAACAAAGGAGCCATACAACAGCGTCAAACTGCTGTGTACTGTCTTATATACCTCGAACTGCACATGACAAGGATTTCAGAGCAACCACACATAGTACACTGAAGAGCCAAAGAAACTGGTACACCTGCCTAATATCGTATAAGTCCCCAGAAGTGCCACAACACAACGTGGCATGGACTCGATTAATTTCTGAAGTAGTGCTGCAGGGAATTGACACCATGAATCCTGCACGGCTGTTCATACGAGATTATGAGGGGGTGGAGTTCTCTTCTGAACAGCACATTACAAGGCATCCCACATACGCTAAATAATGTTCATGTCTGGGGAGTTTGGTGGCCAGCGGAAATGTGTGAACTCAGAACTGTTCCTGGAAACACTCTGTAGCAATTGTGGACGTCTCGGTTGTCGCAGTGTCCGTCGGAATGCACAATAGACATAAATGGATGCAGGTGATCAGACAACATGCTTACATACATGTCACCTGTCACGTACGAGGGGTCCCATATCACTCCAACTGCACACGCCCCGCACCATTACAGAGGCTCCACCAGCTTCAACAGTCCCCTGCTGACATGCAGGGTCCATGGATTCATGAGGTTGTCTTCATAACCGTATACGTCCATCCGCTCGATACAATTTGAAACGAGACTCGTCCGCCCAGACAACAGGTTTCCATTCATCAACAGTCCAATGTCGTTGTTGACGGGCCCAGCCGAGGCTTAAAGATTTGTGTCGTGCACTCATCAAGGGCCCACGAGTGGGCCTTCGGCTACTAAAGCCCATATCGATGATGTTTCGTTGAATGGTTCGCACGCTGACACTTGTTGATGGCCCATCATTGAAATCTGCAGAAATTTGCGAAAGGATTGCACTTCTGTCACGTTGAACAATTCTCTTCCGTCGTCGTTTGTCCCGTTCTTGCAAGATCTTTTTCCGGCCGCAGAGATGTCGGAGATTTGACGTTTACCGAATTCCTGATATTCACGATGCACTCGTGAAATGGTCGTACGGGAAAATCTCCACTTCATCGCTACCTCGCAGATGCTGTGTCCCATCGCTCGCGCAAAACCACGTTCAAACTCACTCAAATCTTGATAACGTGCTATTGTAGCAGCAGTAACCAATCTAACAACTGCGCCAGACAATTGTCTTATATACGCGTTGCCGATCGCAGCGCCGTATTCTGCCTGTTTACATAACTCTGTATTTGAATATGCTTGCCTATACCAGTTTCTTTGGCGCTTCGGTGTACGTAGGTGTAGCATTTTCTGTATTTTTTGTGTGTGTGTGTGTGTGTGTGTGTGTGTGTGTGTGTGTGAGAGAGAGAGAGAGAGAGAGAGAGAGAGAGAGAGAGAGAGAATGTGCGTCTGTGAGTGTGTGCGTGCGCGAACGTGTGTGTGAAGAAAGATTTGCAACGACTTTCTCGTTCAGAAACTGCATTCAAATACTGGTTGTTTATGAGAAGATCGTGTTATACATATACAAATTTTACAGTTTATCGCGTGAACACTGAATAAACTGTCACCTGCCAAGATCGGTAAAATCATTTATTCCTGTAGATGACAGTTTCGGAAATTCTCTTCGTATCTATGATTGCAACAGAGAATTGACGAAACCGGTCGTCCACAGGAATAAATGATTTTACCGGTCTTGGCAGCTGACAGTTCATTCAGTGTTCATAATACTACAGATTGCCCCCCCCCCCCCCCCCCCCCGACGATGTCAGAAGTGTATACAGTTTATCGTTACGTGATATTGCAGCTTGCGTTGGTCAGGGATCGTCAAGCGAACTTGGAATCGTGTATTCAGGGGGTCCGTACTCAACACCATACAGGAAATAACGGCCTCACGTTACTACCTCCTAAGAGCAATAAAATTTTACCTACAAACCGTAACTTTTCTTGTACTACGGAACAGAGTTAGTAATTGTAATATATTTATTTCGAATCTCATCTAAAACTATAATACCATGTCATACAAATTACTTACATGCAATTTTCTTTGTGCCGGCTACAGTACTGTGCTGGCGCAAAAGTAATCATTACCAAATTATTATTTAATTATGTTTTGTTGTATAAGTGTTCTGGAAAAAGTGAGAGAATGTATGGCGGATATACGTGAAGTGTGGATGTTTTATTTTATTAAAAACTGTGTAAAAGTTCGCGTGGAAAAATCTAGCGCTATTGTTAGTCATGTGATGTATATCGAGTGTGATTTTTATATAAAATCAGCCAGAATGAAAGCTACTTAGGAGTTACATTAATTTGGATTTTATTTCTGAGGATAATCGGACTTTGTTTTGGATGATCTAAATTTGGTTTGGTAAATTCGGAAGTTGTTTCATATTTACTTTCTGTAAACCTGTTAAATGAGTTAGGGATTACCACGGATATTGGAGAGCAGGAGCTTTTCTGATTGACCGTTCAGATCATCAGCCAATTAGAAAAAAGAAAATGCAGCGCTTAGTGTGGGGCTTTGTGCTGTAGTCGCCTTAGTGAGCAGCATATGTGGAACCAAACCACGCCGATTTCGGATAAGATGAAGAAGATCACTCATTCTTTCGGTTCTCTTACTGTAAATGTGAAGCGAGTGCAGTTTTAAACGTATCAGTGAAATTTTGTGATTTTTATATGAGCTAGCTTTCAAGTTATTTGCGTGTCAATGTAACTGCAGGGTCAGTGAAATTTTGTGATTTTTATATGAGCTAGCTTGTAAGTTATTTGCGTGTCAATACAACTGCAGACTTGACAGCCAAGTAAAACATGTGTCAGAGGCAATAAAACACAAATAACTGAATTTTGAACACTTTATACAAGTATATAGGATCCCAAAAGCTCGATTTTTATTACGAACTTACAGGTACTGTCTCCAAGCTTGAGTTACGCTGCCTCTGCCTGGCAGGTATTAGTCGGTGTTTTCTTCAACGCTGCTTTTCATCGTCTGAACCAGTACCTGTTGCCCCAGAGTGAAGGCGATGGACTTCATGAAGCCTATCGAGATAGTTTGGCAGAATTTCCTTCGCCCACACTAAAACACGGATGTTTCGGCCGAATTGTGATCGTAAGGAAGTGTAGAAGTAATGAGCAGTAAAGAACCCGCCCCAACGTATCTTGTCTATCATCCGAGTTCAGTCTGACTCGATGCTCACTCGTGTTGCATCTATCGTTGCTGCCAGAGATGGCAACATCCTGTACATCCCATATCTCCCAAAAATTTATTCATGCATTCTTCCTAGTATGAGGGGCAATCAAATGAAAGCCGAGCACCCGACACACAGGCACCATGGCATGGGTCCATTCAAAAGCAATCGCCACACGCGTTAAGACTTTTATTGCGGTCGAAAACGAGACTACAAATTCCAGTTTCGTTGAACGCGGATAGCCGCTGACGAATCCACAACCGCACCCACTCCTGCACTTAATCGTCCGACAAAACCGACGTCCACGCACATCTTTCTACAGGTCGCCAAAGATGTGAAAAATCACATGGTGAAAGATACGGGCTTTACGGACAATGTTTCTCCAAAGAAAGCGCTGGAGCGTAGCCCTCGTCCGATTGGCAGAGCGGGGAGAGGCGTTATCGTGCGACAGGGTGATTCTGTCTGACTGCATTCCGACAGCCCGAGGGCAAACAGCAGAGCCAGCAGTGGAAATATCCCACATCTCACCCGCCAAAGAAAACCGAAGCTGTTTACACAATCTCCGGAAAGGTCATGATGACTCTCCTCTTCGACTGCAGGGGCCCTTTGCTCGACGAATTCCTTGAGCGTGGAACCACAGGCAATGCGCAACGCTATGAAGACACTTTACAGATACTGCGACACGCTATAAAGTCAAAACGTCCAGGAATGCTGTCGGACAGTGTCAAAGAAACTGGTACAGGCATGCATATTCAAATACAGAGGTATGCAAACAGGCAGAATACCGCGCTGCGGTCGGCAAAGTCTGCGGTCTGGCGCAGTTGTTAGAACGGCTACTGCTGCTATAGTGATAGGTTATCGAGGTTTAGGTGAGTCGAACGCGGGTTATAGTCGGCGCACGAGCGATAGGACACAGCATCTCTGAGGTAGAGATGAAGTGAGGTTTTCCCGTATGACCATTTCACGAGTGTATCGTCAATATCTGGATTCCGGTAAACCAAGAAATCTCCGACATCGCTGCGGCCAGAAAAAGAACGTGCAAGAACGGGACCAACGACGACTTACGAGAGTCGTTCAACGTGACAAAAATGCAACAAATCGCTGAAGATTTCAAGGCTGGGCCATCAACAAGTGTCAGCGAAGACACCATTCAACGAAACGTCATCGATATGGGCTTTCGGAGCCGGAGGCCCACTCGTGTACCCTTGATGACTGCACAACACAAAGCTTTACGTCACGCCTGGGCCCGTCAACACCGACGTTGGACTGTTGATGACTGGAAACATGTTGCCTGCACGGACGAGTCTTGTTCAAACTGTATCAAACCGATGTTGCTGTAGTATACAGAGAAGTTGCAGCATGAGAAAATTGCAGTGAAATGCAGGAAGATCTGCAGCGTATAGGCACTTGGTGCAGGGAGTGGTAACTGACCCTTAACATAGACAAATGTAGTGTATTGCGAATACATAGAAAGAAGGATCCTTTATTGTATGATTATATGATAGCGGAACAAACACTGGTAGCAGTTACTTCTGTAAAATATCTGGGAGTACGCGTGCGGAACGATTTGAAGTGGAATGATCATACAAAATTAATTGTTGGTAAGGCGGGTGCCAGGTTGAGATTCATTCGGAAGTCCTTAGAAAATGTAGTCCATCAACAAAGGAGGGTGGCTTACAAAACACTCGTCGACCTATACTTGAATGTTGCTCATCAGTGTGGGATCCGAACCAGAGGAGATAGAGAAGATCCAAAGAAGAGCGGCGCGTTTCGTCGCAGGGTTTTTTGGTAAGCGTGATAGCGTTACGGAGATGTTTAGCAAACTCAAGTGGCAGACTCTGCAAGAGAGGCGCTCGGCATCGCGGTGTAGCTTACTGTCCAGGTTTCTGGATGGGGTATCGAATATATTGATTCCCCCTACTTATACCTCCCGAGGAGATCACGATTGTAAAATTAGAGAGATTCGAGCGCGCACGGAGGCTTTCCGGCAGTCGTTCTTCTCGCGAACCATACGCGACTGGAACAGGAAAGGGAGGTAATGACAGTGGCACGTAAAGTGCCCTCCGCCACACACCGTTAGGTGGCTTGCGAAGCATAAATGTAGATGTAGATGTATGAAGACAAACTCATGAATCCATGGACCTTGCATGTCAGCAAGGGACTGTTCAAGTTGGTGGAGGCTCTGTAATGGTGTGCGGCGTGTGCAGTTGCAGTAATATGGGACCCCTGATACGTCTAGATACGACTCTGACATGTCACACGTACATAAGCATCCTATCTGATCACCTGCATCGATTCGTGTCCATTGTGCATTCTGCCTTACTTGGGCAATTCCAACAGGACAATGTGACACCCCACACGTCCAGAATTGCTACAGAGTGGGTCCTGCAACGCTCTTCTGAGTATAAACACTTCCGCTGGCCACCATACTTCCCAGAAATTATTGATCTGGGATGTCTTATAACGTGTTGTTCAGAAGAAATCTCCAACCCCTCGTACTCTTACGGATTTATGGACAACGCTGCAGGATTTATGGTGTCAATTCCCTCCAGCATTACTTCAGACATCAGTCGAGTCCATGTCACGTCGTGTTGCGGCACTTATGCGTGCTCGTGGAGGTGCTACGCAATATTAGGCAGGAGTGCCAGTTTCTTTGGCTCTTCAATATATATTGAATACGTACAGTAAGTTATATATCGTGGGATCAAGTAATAAGAAGTAATAAATAAATAAACAGAACCAAAAAAGAAGAAGAAGGTAGAAGACAGGTTTCTCTATAGCTATTGCTGAATCATCCATCGCATACTCAACTACCAGAAACTTTGAAACGTTCAATAAAAAGCAAACAACAACTGCGAAATGTAAAACTAACCATTCTACAAACGCGTACTATATACGCGATCGCTGCGACACGTCATCAAAGTTGAAACTAGTGTTACCCACCAGAGCAAATATCTGCTAAATAAACTAAAACCTCAATACGTTTTCATACATAAAGTCATTACGAAACAGAAAACTTACTGCATAACTAGACACAGACAGCGATTCCTTCCGTTTTCTGAACTGACGAAACACTCAAAGAACGACTGACGTTGTAGAGGCACAATCCCGTTAGTAACAAAATAACCCGGCATCAGCAGATCGCCAGAATACACAACATTATGAACTGAAAAAAAGATATTTAGTTGCTAGAACACGTAGTCAGCTAACAAAAGGGAGCTGGGGTAAGATACTGAACTCGCAATCGAGATAACGGGGGTAAATTCTCGTCGGGGTCATCCAGATTTAGGTTTCCCGTGGTTTCCCTAAATCACTTAAGTCCAGAATGGTTCCCTTGAAAATGAAACACGACCGATTTCCGCATATTCTATCCGCATCCAATATCTACAACACACTCATTCCCATCTCCTAAGGAGGATTAGAAGTCAAAATCTGCGCTTTGAGACGCAGCGCCACGAATGTTGAGAGAAACGCGAGTAACACAAATCTCGCGGCTACCGTTGGAACTCCAGTACACATCAACAGACGCACACTACCATGGGAGGGATATCTGCAGCCAGATACATACATTTGTAGCAAATATTGAATGTGTACTAAAAATGAAAGTAAAGTAGCAAAGCCCCACTCGAAAACAGGAGCATCCATGGGAACGTAAGACGAAAAACAATATACAGGATGATTCAGCAAAGCTGTTCATCTCAAACCCATTCTAAGAAAAATAAGAAAAGAAAAAAGGAGAACCTCGAAAATAGTATCTGAGTGAGTTGGAAATCGGTTTTTGTGCTGTTCATGTACAGGCTCACAAATGATAACAATCTCATAAAAACTGCATGATTTATTCAACAGAAGGAGCTTCACAAATTGAGCAAGTCAGTAACGCGTTAGTACACCATGGCCCTTATGCAGGCAATCATTTGCCTTGGCATTGATTGATGGAGTCGTTGGACGTGGTCCTGAGAAATATCGTGCCAAATTCTGTCCACTTGGCATTTAGATCGTCAAAATCCCGAGCTGTTTGGAGGGCCCTGCCTATAATGCTGCAAACTTTCTCAATTGGGGAGAGATCCCGTGATCTTGCTAGTCGAGGGAGAGTATGGCAAACACGAAGACAAGCAGTAGAAAGTCTCTCCATGTGCGGTCTGCATTACCTTGCTGATACGTAAACCCGGGATGACTAGGCATGAAGGGCCAGAAAACGAGATGTAGAATATCGTCGACGTACCACTGTGCTGTAAGGGTGTCGCTATGACAACCAAAGTGATGCTGATATGAAAAGAAATGGCACCCCAGGTTATTACTCATGGACGTCGGGCGGCGTGGCAGGTGGCAGTCATGGTGGGATCCCAATGCTGTTCGGCGTGTTAGCGTGTTAGCAGACACCTCTCCATTGTCATCGGTGCCCGGTTCGAAGCGGGACGCATCACTGAAGAATTCCAGGTCGAAGACGAATCTGGAGGCGCCCCAGACCTTAGTGAGGTACCAACGTAACTAGTACGGTCCGACAACTAGAAGTGACGGTCTACGGTGCCATTTCTTTTCATAGCAGGACCCCTTTGGTTGCCATCAGAGACATCGTTACAGTGCAGCGGTACGTCGACGATATTCTACCCCCCGTTTTGATACTCTCCATAGCAAACTATCCTGGGCTTACATTTCAGCACTGTAATGCCAGCCCGCACACGGCGAGTTTCCACTGCCTGTCTTCGTACTTGAAGAACCGTACCTTGACCAGCAAGGTCGCTGATCTCTCCTCAGTTGAGAACGTTTCAAATATTTTGAGCAGTGCCTTCCAACCAAATCGGGCTTTTCACGATCTGACGTGCCAGTTGGACAGAATTTGGCACAATATCTCTCATGGGGATGCCCAACAACTATATCAGTCAACGCCAAGCCGAATAACTGCCTGCAGAAGAGAAAGTGGTGGGCCAACGCGTTGCTGACTTGCTCAATTTGTAAATCTCTTTCTGTTGAATAAGTCATCCAATTTTTATGAGATAGTAGTCATTTGTTTCTACGTACATGTACATACATCTACTGATTTCCGTTCCATTCGGATAATTCCTTCGTTTGCATCGTATGCATAGCTGAAATTCGCTTCGTCTTTTCGCAACAATAGCACGAAACAGATCAAATATATTTCAATGATGTTTAGACATATTTTCTGCCATTCATTTGTAGAACGTTGCTAAGCCTACCTTCTAATACTCCGCAGTTTAGAACTCCATTTTCTTGACAGAATACACAAGATATGATACATGATACAGATGGCCCTGAGAATAGTGTCTGTTGTTTTTTTTTTTTTTTTTTTCAGTGCGGCTGACTTAAATTACCAGACCTAAATTTAAACACCCGTGTGAATCACAAATTTCGTCTATGGCTCCATCATCAGGCCACAATGTTACTAGTAACTGTTCGTACAATATCAGCTCACGCAGCCGACTGTTCTTGTTGTTTCTTTCTTCCCCTTGCTCCCCAGAGGAGTCTACTTACACGCCGTGCTCTCTTACATGGCGACCCCCTATACTGTAAATCACGGATTTGGATTCGCTTCAAATATGTTGTAGAGTCACTTACCCTGAGTACCTGGCTATCCGGTTTTGTAGCAACGGACCTTTGTTTTTGAGAAAATCGATTTTGATGTTCATTGCGTGATTTATATACGCGTAACATTATGTCTTAGAACAAATCAGCCTAGCGTAGCGGTAAAGGTTCACAGTTAACGGGCTGGAGGGACGTGTACGAATCCTGCTCTTGTACTTTTTTTCCAAAATCTACCGAATTTTTCGATTTTATTTTAAAGAATATTAACGCGGTATAAGGTAGATAGAATTATAAAGATATATTCAGTTATTAATTTTTTCTGTCATACAATATTACAAAACCTTATTTTTCATCGTCCACATTGCTTGATGTGCCAGAACAATATTGTGGGTGATACTTATCATAGGAACAACCGAAGCACAAATTTTCGCAGCACCACGCGCATTTTATGAAAGCAGCCGTCTTTCAGGCGCACGGTTTCTTCATAAGCGATACCCGGTCTACATTCAAAAAGATTTCTCTTTCATCCGCTAATTTCGATGCGAACCACGCGTATCTAATCATGCTTTCAAAATTAGGTGCGCTGAATTGATGTAGGATTAGCGAATGTAATTTTATCGAATCTTCCCTAGAAGCCATGTCTCTATTGTCTTTCATCAAGTCGGGAGCATTCTGAATAATTTTCGTGGAGATTTTCACCTGTCGGTAAAAGTAAACATCGCAGGGCTGGCAATAAGGAGTGCACTTTGGTGGGACCACTTTTAGGGTGCAGGTGGTCGTTTGATGATCGTATAAAGTTGAATCGGTTTGCCCTCCCCACGAATCGATAATGTACGAAAAAAATTTCTATCCCACGTACGGAAGAATTACAGAACGCAAAAATTCTTCGTACACCAGTTTTGTGCACTTCCCGGATTTCGAGCAGAACACGGCCATATTTCTGTATTTCCCAGTTAATTCGTCTGCTCGTTTTTGAACGTTAGGACCAAATTTTCCAGACGGTTCTTACGTACCGGGTGATCAAAGAGTCAGTATAAATTTGAAAACTTAATAAACCACGGAATAATGTAGATAGAGAGGTAAAAATTGACACAGATGATTGGAATGACATGGGGTTTTATTAGAACCAAAAAAGAAAAAAAACATAGTTCACAAAATGTCCTACAGATGGCGCTGGACAGCAAAACGTCAGTGACTGCGCATGACAATCGCGTATAAAAGGAGCTCTAATGAGAGAGAGAATCAGATGCACCAGCAGTAGCAGCGTGTTGACGTTACCTGAAAAGGCGCTTTTAGTGAAGCTGTATTATCAGAATGGGGAATGTGCTAGTTCAGCGTTACGATCCTATCGCCATAGGAAGGGGATTCGAACGGGTAAAGGTCCGTTGACAAATGCAGCTGTGGCGAGAATGATTTCGAAGTTCGAAGCCACGAGTTGTTTAGAGATAGACCCCGTAGTGGCCGACCGAGCACGAGGCGTAATGCTGCTGAGACAGTTCAGGAAGAAATGGAGACTGTAGGGGGTTCGTCTACGCACGGGGAAGTCAGCGCTCGTGCAGTCGCACGTCTCACCAGCATTCCATACACTACCGTTTGGTTGGCACTTACGCGTACCCTCCGATGCTATTCGTACAAAATCCATCGGCATCATGAACTGTTACCTGGTGATTTAGTGAAGCGGAGGGCATTTTCGGTGTGTGTGTTTCAAAAGATGGCGGAAGATGACGATTGGTTGAGTAACGTGTTGTGGACCGACGAAGCTCATTTCACGCTCCGAGGGTCTGTCAACGCCCACAACTGCAGAATTTGGGCTACCGAAAATCCTAGCACTGTCGTGGAAACTCCATTGCACGACGAAAAAGTCACGGTATGGGTTGGATTTACCACATCTACCATTATCGGGTCTTTTTTCTTCGAGGAAATGCGTGATTCTGGTTTTGTAACTGCTACCGTGACGGGTGAGAGGTATGCCGATATGTTACAGAATCGCATCATCTCCAGCCTGGCTGATAAACACCTTCTGGAACGTACGATGTTCATGCAGGATGGCGCTCCATCCCATATTGCAAGACGCGTGAAAGATCTCTCGCGCGCGTCGTTTGGTGACGATCGTGTGCTCAGCCGCCACTTTCGTCATGCTTGGCCTCCAGGTCCCCAGACCTCAGTCCGTGCGATTATTGGCTTTGCGGTTACCTGAAGTCGCAAGTGTATCGTGATCGACCGACATCTCTAGGGATGCTGAAAGACAACATCCGACGCCAATGCCTCACCATAACTCCGGACATGCTTTAGAGTGCTGTTCACAACATTATTCCTCGACTACAGCTATTATTGAGGAATTATGGCGGACATATTGAGCATTTCCTGTAAAGAACATCATCTTTGCTTTGTCTTGCTTTGTTATGCTAATTATTCCTATTCTAATCAGATGAAGCGCCAACTGTCGGACATTTTTTGAACTTTTGTATTTTTTTGGTTCTAATAAAACCCCATGTCATTTCAAGCATGTGTGTCAATTTGTACCTCTCTATCTACATTATTCCGTGATTTATTCAGTTTTCGAATTTATACTGACTTTTTGATCACCCGGTACATAAAAAAACATTTGGGAGCAGGATTCGAACACGGTACATCCAGCGCGGTAGCAGTAAACCTTTACCGCTATGCTACGCTGACTGGCTCGGAATATATGTAATGTTACGTGTATACAAAGCTCGCAATGATTGGTTCAAATGGCTCTGAGCACTATGGGACTTAACATCTATGGTTATCAGTCCCCTAGAACTTAGAACTACTTAAACCTAAATGACCTAAGGACATCACACAACACCCAGTCGTCACGCTCGCAATGAAATTCAAAATTGATTTTCTCAAAAACCAAGGCCCGTCGCTAAAAAACCGGATAGCCAGGTACTTACAAGGGAACCTCCCCATCGCACACCCCTCAGATTTAGTTATAAGTTGGCACAGTGGATAGGCCTTGAAAAACTGAACACAGATCAATCGAGAAAACAGGAAGAAGTTGTATGGAACAAAGAAAAAAATAAGCAAAATATTCGGAGTAGTCTATGTGTATGATAGGCAACATGAACGAGAGGTCCTTGGTTCAAGTCTTCTCTCGCATGATAATTTTAATTTTTTCATTTTCAGACAATTATTATCTGTCCGTCCGTTCGATGCGAGGTAACTGCGCCGTAGTATGGGGACGCTACACCTAAACAAACATCGAAACACACGACGGTCTACACACGCAAAAATTTGAAAACGTTAAAAACATATGTTTTGACAGAGCACAGGAAAATCTGTGCGACTGTGAAACCGTTGCATTCATTTGTTGCAGTTTATGTGACAAACTCCTATGTCTTCATCGCTTTTTTGGAAGTGATTATCATATCCACAAGAAAACCTAAATCGGACAAGGTAGAAGAATCTTTTTACCCATTCGCCAAGTGTACAAGTTAGGTGGGTGGGCAACATATTCCTGTCATGTGACGCACATGCCGTCACCAGTGTCGTATAGAATATATCAGACGTGTTTTCCTGTGGAGGAATCGGTTGACCTATGACCTTGCGATCAAATGTTTTCGATTCCCATGGGAGAGGCACGTCCTTTCGTCTACTAATCGCACGGTTTTGCGGTGCGGTCGCAAAACACAGACACTAAACTTATTACAGTGAACAGAGGCGTCAATGAACGGACAGATCAAAACTTTGCGAAAACAAAGAAAGTAAACATTTCACTCGAGAGAAGACTTGAATCAAGTACCTCTCGTTCCGCAGCTGCTCACGCTGACCACAGGACCACGGCACTCCTGGATTGAGACTATCCTTGATGTTGCCTATCTTACGCATTGACTACTCAGTTTGTATATTTTGCTTATTTTTTTCATAGTTCCACACAACTTCTTCCTGTTTTCTCGATTGATGTGTGTTCAGTTTTTCAAGGCCTATCCACTGTGCCAACTTATAACTAAATCTTAGGGGGGTGCAATGGGGAGGTTCCCTTGTTAGTGTAAGTGCCTCTACAGCATCCTGAGCTCATCAAAATCCGTGATTTACAGCATGGAGGGTCCCCTTGTTAGTCTTCTTTTTGATCCCGTGATCTGTGTCTAAGGATTTAGCCTTCGGCGGTACGTTGAGCCTGGGCGAATAAAATAGTAGTAACTCCCAGTTAGCTGAAGTGAAAGGTTGCAGGCGAGTTGACGCGAGACGGACACGCAGTAGAGTGTCGGAAATTTTTGCCTTCCGAGCCGGTAGCCGCTGGCCGGTCGTCCTTGTTCCTCTTCTGCATTTGGGACCTTGTTTACCGTCCGGGCAGAGGTTGCACCACACGCCGGTCGACGCGGCGCGGTCGACCCGGTGACCAAGTGTTGTGTTGTGGGGCGCGCCGCGGCGTAGCGCCATGTCACGCGGCAGAGCACGTCGCGCACCTCCCCCCCCCCCCCCCCCCTCCCCACCGCAGCAGATAAAAAGGCAGGCAAGTTCAGTGTCAGCGCGCGCCCCAGCGCCACACGTTGGCTAAATGTGCCTTATCGCCCAATTTTTTTGTCCCCGTGCTGTGCTGGTAATGATGAATCATTCCCCGAGAGTCCCTCCCACTCCTCGAACGGCTGTTGTTGTTTACATTTCGTCGTCACAAGATCTTAATACGTCTCAATGGAGAACTCCGCTCTCCGGCTGCCCGGAACAAAAAATACGAGACGAGGTGTAAATTTATAGGCTCCTAGCGGAAATGTACGTAACACAACAGTGGTCGTATTCCCGCCACAGACTGCAGTCGTAATACGAATAAACCTTCTTATGACGTAAATTAGTTGTTAATGTACAGTGTCCAGTCACATTAATGTGACTACCCATCAAAAGTCTTAAGGGGGGTAGGACGTCAAACGGGCCGACTCGGAGCAGGAGAGGCACCACAGGACATTTTAATTTCCACTGTCTATACTTTTACAAGTAAATTCATAAAACGGGCCGACTTGGAGCAGGAGAGGTGCTACAGGACATTTTATTTTCTACTGTCTATACTTTTACAAATAAATTCATAAAATTTTGTCAGCATGACCAGGAAGGATTCAGGATTCACACACGTAGCAGCGGAAGTTCAAAAACATAACAAAATAATTTTTTTTTACATGTGAAATTTCATCGTTTTTTCACTTACTATTGGCTGCATTTGTTGCTGTAGGTACACTTTCCTTCATAAGTAAGAGAGACTGTTCGATGAATTTTGCACAGCATACAAACCATACTTACAGGTGTCTGAAACTCTAGAATCTATTTAATTTATCAAAAAATGAATGAGCTGTTACGTTTTAAACTTTATGTTTAGAAAAAAATCAAATTTCGTAGTTAATTACCTCAATTTTTACGACAGTTTTTAATAGATTTGGAAAATTCTATAGTTTCACACACCTGTAAGTATGGTTTGTATGCTGTGCAAAATTCATCAAAGAATCTCTCTTACTTGTGAAGAAAAATGTACCTATAGCAACAAATGCAGCCAACGGTAAGTGAAAAAATGATGAAATTTCAAATGTAAAAAAATAATTTATTTTGTTATGTTTTTGCAGTTCCACTGCTATGAGTGTGAATCCTCAATCCTTCCTGGTCATGCTGACAAAATTTTATGAATTTATTTGTAAAAGTATAGACAGTAGAAAATAAAATGTCCTGTAGCACCTCTCCTGCTCCAAGTCGGCCCGTTTGACGTCCTACCCCCTTTAATTGCCATTATTTGCAGCGCAAACCGCTACGAGACACGCAGGAAGAGAGTCAATGCGGTTCTGCAAGGTACTAATAGGGAAGTGGAGCTAAGCCGTTCCAGTGCCGTTGCCAGCTGCTCAAGGTTTCTCAATTGTTACTGCTCGGTAGAGGTTGTCCCACAGATTCTCGAACGGTTTTAAGCCCGGAGAGCCTGAAGGCCGGGGGAGTATGGTAAACTCATCGTAGTACTCTTCGAACTACGCACGCACATTTACAGCTATGTGACACGTTGTACTGTCTTGCTGGTAGACGCCATCGTGTTGCGGAAAAACCAAACTGCACGTAGAGCTGGACAATATCCCGAAGGATAGATGCATGCTTTTACTGATCCACTGTGCCTCCCAGAATGACCATATCACACCACTGGCCATCTGTCGGATGGAGCTTAAAAAGTAATTCATCTGAAAAGGTCAGACTCTGTGGATGTCCAGTTGTGATACTGGAGTGTACATTCCAGTCTTCGTCGCCGATGAACAGCATTCAGCACGTATGCATGAACCAGTTGCCTGCTGAGGAGGCCTATACGCAGAAACGTTCCCTGAACGGTTGTTCAGGAAACACTATTGGTAGCCCCTTGTTATCTGGGCGGCCAACTGCTCAACAGTTGCACGTCTATTCGCCCGCACACATCTCCGCAGCAGTCGTCTGTGGCCTGTGGTGCACGACAGATGCTTCGATGCCCGTTTTGGATAGCGCCTTTTTGCCATGCACGGTGTACTTTAACCACGGCGGCACATGAACAGTTTACAAACGTAGCCATTTCGGAAATGCTTCACCACTTGGCACGAAAGGAAACTTTGCTGCTACGGTCACAGGTTCGAATCCTGCCTCGGACATGGATGTGTGTGATGTCCTTAGGTTAGTTAGGTTTGACTAGTTCTAAGTCTAGGGGACTGATGACCTCAGATGTTAAGTCCCGTAGTGCTCAGAGCCATTTGAATCATTTGAACGAAAGGCAGTGATCATGCCCTTTCGGACATCAGATACATCAATCCGTTTCCGCGTTACGACAAGGACTGCACAGTTTTCCGCGTCTTCCCGAGACGCTTTATAGGTCATCCTCTGCTAGTGCTACGACTCTCGTCGTCTATGAGTAGTTATTTCACGATGTAATCGAACATAAGCGCTGACAGAATTAATGTGGCGTGACCGTGTATAATCATTGCAGTCTCTTTTTCTACTCCTTCCTTTTTTTCCTAACCCATGTCTAATAACCTCTTTGTGACATTAAACTCTAACCATCCTTCCTTCCCTCTTACTAGCGTTTCTCCGTAATTCACTGAATTCGTTTGTACTCCATGATTTTCGAACTATTGTTTGTAACTGGATGCCCACTTGCCGCCGCAGCCGTCAGATAACCAAATGGTTATGAACAGTACGTTGCAAGAAATCCCAGATAAGCTAAATAATGTTCATGTCTGGGGAGTTTGGTGGCCAGCAAATGCGTTTAAATTCAGAAGAGTGTTCCTGGAGCCACTCTGCAGCAATTCTGGACATGTGGGGTGTCACATTGTTCTGCTGGAATTGCTAAAGTCCCTCGGAATGCACACTGAACATGAATGGATGCAGGTGATCATACAGGATGATTACGTACGTGTCACCTATTGGAGACGTATCTAGACGTATCAGTGATATCATGTCACTTCCAACTGCACACGCCCCACGCCACTACAGAGCCTCCAGCAACTTGAACAGTCCACTGCTGGACATGCAGGGTCCATGGATTCGTGGGGTTGTCTCCATACCGGTACACGTCCATCCGATCGATACAATTTGAAACGACACTCGTCGGACCACACAACTCATCAACGGTCCAATGTGGGTGTTGACGGGCACAGGCGAGTTGTAAAGCTTTTGGAGTCATCAAGGTTACACGAGTCGGCCTTTGCTACGAAAGCCCATGTCGATAATGTTTCGTTGAATGGTTCGCACGTTGGTACTTGTGGATGGACAAGCACTGAAATCTGCAGTAACGTGCGGAAGAGTTGTACTTCCTTCACGTTGAACAATTCTCTCGAAAATTTCTACTTCATCGCTACCTCGGCAATGCTGTGTCCCGTCGGTCGTGGACCGAGTGTAACGCCACGTCCGAACTCACTTAAATCTTGATAACCTACCATTGTGTGAGCAGTAACCGATCTAACAACTGCGCCAGACACTTGTTGTCTTATATAGAAGGTAATATCTCTAATCTGCTGGTGACAAAAAGACAAAAACTTTTCGATCCAGCGTAGAACAGGGAATGTATGGTCATAAGGCCATTACAGCATTTACCTATGGCTGTAAGTGGCAATGCGTAGAAAGGTAGGAAGATTGTATGCGTACCAAGATCGTCAAGAAACAGATTTCAGTATGAACAATGTTGAGTATCAACGGACAAAGTTCAGGTCCATTGTGCAAAACGCTTTAGACGGGTATGTGCCGAGTACAGTTATGAGGGATGGAAAAGACCCACCTTGGTTCGACAGCCGAGCTAGAGAGCTGGTACGAAAGCAAAGAGAGCTTCACTGCAATGTTAAACGTAGCCAAAACCTCACAGGCCAACAAAAAACTAAACGAAGCCAAAATTAGAGTAAAGAGAGCCATCAGTGAATCTTTCAGTGAATTGAAAGTGAAGTTCTACCTACCGATTAGACAGAAAATTCTAAGACGTTTCGACTTCATGTTAGTTAGTTAGTTAGTTAAATCCGTAAGCGGATTGAAGCACTCTATCCAGAAACTCTGTATTAAGTATGGCATTGAAACGGGACGTGACACACAAAAGACCGAAATAACGCAATCTTGTTTCCAAAACTGTTTCACAAGTGAAGCTTGCATTGTAGTGCCTCCTTTGAATCGTTGTACGAACGACAAAAGGGCAGATATAGAAATAGTGACCACGGGATAGAAAAGCAACTGGAAGCGCTCAACAGAGGAAAGGGCACAGGAGTTGACAGGATATCCGTTCGATTCGATACTGAGTATGCGAAATAACTTACCCCTCTTCTAGCAAAAGTGAAAAGTAGGTCTCTAGAGGAGCGAAGCGTTCCTAAGGATTGGAAAAAAGCACAGGTTATTCCCCTTTTTCAAGGAGGGTCATCGAACACGTGCAAAAAACTATAGGCCTATAGCTCTGACGTCGATCTGTTGAAGAATTTTGTTAAATGTTTTATGCTTGCGTATTATTAAAATTTTGATGACCTAAAATCTCCTCTATAGGAATCAAAATGGATTCCGAAATCAACGATCACGTAAAACCCAGTTCGGTCTGTTCGTCCACAAGACTATAGACTATTAGATACCGACGTCCTAGGTCGACGACGCTCTGCTTGACTTCCGGAAAGTGATCAATACATTTCGGTACTGCCATATAGTGAACGAAATAGGAACGTACCAACTGTCAGACTGGACTGAAGAGTTGGTAGCATAAGAGAATACTAGCACTCTCAATGAAGAGAAGTCTTTAGGCGTAAAAGTAACTTCGGGCGTATCAAAAAGGAGTGTTAAAGGGTCATTACTTATCCTAACATACAAGGTGATTCAGCTCCCTTTTCCTATAGGTTTTATGTAACCCACAACTCCTTCAAGTACCACATGCAAATTTTCGTATTCTTTTGCTCGCTACTTACAGACTTTTAGTCCGACAGAAAAAATGAACAGGACCTTTTTGTAGGAAATGTAATGTACTTAAGTCTTGCACAGGGATAAGTTTTCGCTAAAGGCCGTAGTTTTCGAATTATTCAAGAAACACGAACAAAAGTGAGCTCCAAACGCGATTTGCTTGAATAACTCGAAAACTGTGGCGTCCAGCGAAAACGAATCGCAGTACAGGATTTAACTACATTAAATTTCCTACTAAAAGGTGCTGTTCATTTTTCTATAGGACTAATAGTTCGCGAGCAGCGAGCGAGAGAATATAAAAATCGTGCACGTGGTATTTGAAGGCGTTGCCGGTTGCGCAAAACCCATAGGTAGCTTCAAGTGAGTCACCCTGCATGTAAATGACGTAGTATATAAAGTCTCATGAGGCTTTTTGTTGATGATACTGTTATATATAGAGAGAAATTGGACTGCTACAGCGAAAAGCAGGAAGACGTGCAGAGCATCGACACTTGGTGCAGGGTGTGGCAATTGACCCACAACATAAACAAACATAACGTATTACGTGTACATAGAAATGCCCATTACTGTATGATTAATCGATCAGAGAACAATCACTGGAAGTAGTTACTCCCATAAAATTTATTTGAGCAGTAGTACTGAGAGATATGGAGTGGAGCGACCACATAAAACTAATCGCAGGAAAGGCAGATATCAGGCTGAGATTCATTGGAAGGATCCTCGGGAAATGTAGTCCATCAGCAAAAGAGGTAGCTTATAAAACAATCGTTGGAGCAATACTTTAATATTACTAGTCAGTTTGGATCAGTACCAAATAGAATTTATGGAGGAAATGGAGAATATCGAAAGAAACCGCAAAAGCGTCTGGCATTAGCTCAGCCAACTCCAGCGGCAGACGCTCCACGAGCGGGAAGGCGTGTCGGTCCCCGGCACGAATCCGCCCGGTGGATTACTGTCGAGGTCCGGTGTGCCGGCCAGCCTGTGGATGGTTTTTAAGGCGGTTTTCCTTCTGCCTCGGCGAATGCGGGCTGGTTCCCCTTATTCCACCTCAGTTACACTACGTCGGCGATTGCTGCACAAACACTGTCTCCACATACGCGTACAGCATAATTACTCTACCACGGAAACAGGAAACTTTAGGGATTATTTGGGATTACACTCGTCTGGTATGAGGCGTTCCCGGGGGAGGGGGGGTCCAGTGGGGGCCGAACAGCACAATAACCCTGGGTTCGGTGTGGGGCGGTGGTGAGGTGAGTGGACTGCTGTGGCCTCTTGTGGGGTTGTAAACCACTGAGGGCTACGACGGGACAAAGCCTCTCCGTCGTTTCTAGGTCCCTGGTTCAATACACAATACCCAATACCAAATAAACTGTCAAAAAATCACGAGAAGACGAATCATATTTGCAAAAGGCCTGGAGAAACGGGAAGATAGCAGATGGATGACATCATTGTCAAACAGAGGCCATAAATCAGATAGAAAATTGTAAGGAGTACCCAGAGGCAGATAAAGACTCAGATCGTCATTGAGCAAAGATGAGGCATTGGGTGATGCTTTGGAGAATCGTCAGAAAGAATCATCACTGGTAGAAGTGGGTACTGATGTACTGAGGAATGACGATGTATGTTTGAAGTTCCCTAAGACTATGGATACTACTGCAATTAACACCACAGTAGGTAGTTCAGTTGAAAAGGAATGGACATCTCCAAAAACTTCAGTCACGGAAACTGCGCAGAGAAAAATAGGTTAAATGAATGCAACTGCGAAGAAACCACTGGAAACGGAAGAAATACTTCAACTGATCGACGAAACAAAAATGCAACTATGCACAGGAAAAGACAGTAGTTGTTGTTGTTGTGGTCTTCAGTCCAGAGACTGGTTTGATGCAGCTCTCAGTAAAGCTGCATGCCCTTGGGAAAATTTACGGCTGTTGTTTCCCCTTGCTTTCAGCCGTTCACAGTACCAGCACAGCAAGGCCGTTTTGGTTAGTGTTACAAGGCCAGATCGGTCAGTCATCCAGACTGTTGCCCCTGCAACTACTGAAAAGGCTGCTGCCCCTCTTCAGGAACCATACGTTTGTCTGGCCTCTCAACAGATACCCCTCCGTTGTGGTTGCATCCACGGTGCGGCTATCTGTATCGTTGAGGCACGCAAGCCTCCCCACCAACGGCAAGGCCCATGGTCGCTTAGGAATGAAATACATAGGAAATACAGGGAAACCGAGGCGAAATGGTCGCAGAAAAAATTAAAAATAGACAGAAAGAGAAAGGGCCGTAGGAAGGACAGATTCAGCTTACAGAAACGTCAAAACAACATTCGATGAGGCTGTCAATATGAAGAGCACAAGAGGAACTCCACTGTCAAACGCAGATGAACTCTGACTTGGGCAACACGGTAGCCGGATCTCTCCCCAATCGAGAACATTTAGAATATTCCGGACAGGGCCCTCAAACCGACTCAGGATTTTGACGATCAAACGCGCCATTTGGACAGAATCCTTCAGGAGGATATACAACAACTCTATCAACCAATGTCAAGTCGAATAACTGCTTACTTAAGGGTCAGAACTGGACCAACGCATCATTGACTAGCTCAATTGGTGAAGCTCTTTCTCTTGAATAAATCATCCAAACTTTCAAATATTGTAATTATTAGTCTTTCTGTATTTGTACAGCACATCTCCCGATTTCCGCCCAGTTTCGATAATTTCTTCGTGATGCGTGTTTTTTCTTTTTTTTTAAGATTGTATTCTAAAGAACAAACAAAAATTCGAGGATTGGCATAGAAGATTTAGCAGAACAATCCTGTACCTCCTGCGTGAAGCCCAATGAGAAGATAGTAATTTAAAACAGAAGGATGTTTTCGCAGTACAGATAACGACACTAGATAAAGAATGAGCCGCATTTTGACTCGCGAGAACTAGAGACATTTCGTGCACACCACAACGCCCTTAATACCGCCGAAATTTTGCAGCTGAGGACGAGGTACAGTCCTCGCTACTCTCCGACGCTCAGTCCCCGCTATTTAATCAGTACGTTGCAAATAGAAAATCCGCTTGGTTCGCCAGGACCCTTCGTTCAAACTTCTGGCAGACAGATGAAAAACTCTCTTACTGAGTGACCATATCATTCCTCAACAAGAGAATGTGAAAGAACAGATCACTCCACACATCATACATAGCTCTCTGCAAATGTACCGGATGTTGTGTGACTACCGTAGATACATCCTGGACATATTACCTTATGTAGCACTGTTTACGACTGGAACAGTTGAAGTAGCAATGATGGAATGGTGCGTCCATGTAAAATAACTTATATGAACGTGTAATTTATTGAGCGACCTAGTGGAATGAGTGTTAATTTTGTAACCGAAAAGTTAAAATAAAAAGCGCAGTCCTCTGTTAAGATTTTTTCGTGTGACCGAATCTTATATTTCGCTGTGAAAGAACGGAATTGATTTCACAGTCAAGAACGCCTTAAAGGCGACAAAAACGCCAGTATCAACACCTCATTAAGTTTGAAGGAGGTCGTGTAATGGGGCTACAAGAAGCTGGATGTTCCTTCCGCGATACTGCAGAGAGATTAGGCAGGAATGTAACCACTGTGCATGATTGGTTGAAGCGGTGGTCACAAGAATGTACCGTCGGAAGAACAAAGGGCTCCGAACGGTCAACTGGGACTGCTGACAGGGAAGACCACCATTTTCGGTTCATCGCTCTGGCACATCGTACTGCATCTGGAGCAGCGATTTCAGCAGTAGTTGGCGCCACAGTGACACAACGAACGGTTACACATAGGGTCACCTCCGCACCAGACGCCCTGTAGCTTGCATTGCACTGACCCCAAAAAACCGCCAATTGCGGCTTTAGTGACGTCACGCAAAAGCTCCTTGACGGGCAGGGTGGAAGCCTGTTGTGTTTTCTGATGAAAGCTGGTTCTGCCACGTTGCCAATGATGGCCGTGTGTTGGTTAGAAGGAGGCCAGCTGAGAGCCTGTAACCAACCTATCTGCGTGCTAGACACACTGGATCTATAACTTTTATTATGGTCTGGGGTGCGATTTTGTACGTCAGCAGGAGCACTCTCGTGGTTATCCCACGAACCCTGACCGTAAATTCTTACGTCAGTCTGGTGATTCGACCTGTTATGCAGCCACTCGTGACAGGATTCTAGTGGGTGTTTTCCAACGGGATAACACTCGCTCACGTATCCCTGTTGTAACCGAACACGCTCTACAAAGTGCCGACTTGTTGCCTTAGCCTGCCTGATCGTCAGACCTGTCCCCAACAGAGCGCTAATTGGACATCATCGGACGACGACTACGGTGTCATTCACGAACAGCATTAACCGTCCCTCTACTGATCGACCAAGTGAAACAGGCATGCAACTGCATCCCACACACTAATATCCGGCAAGTGTACAACACAACGCATACACGTTTGCATACTTGCATTCAACATTCTGATGGTTACACCGGTTATTAATGTACCAGAATTCAACATTTTCAATGGCTTATATCGCGCTTCTGTCAACGTGTGAACTTCCAATGTTAATCGCTTACAAATGTTACCTAGACAAATGTATTCCCGAAATTTCATTACTCTACATCATTATTATTATTTCTTTCTTGTCTCAGACGTTATGTCTGGTTAAAAATGGAAGGTGACGCGGACCTTGATCAAGCGTGACTTCCTTTTAACTGTACGGTATATGTTACATTGCATTTAGGAATTTTCGGGTAATTGAACAAGTCTCAATAATTACAGATTTCTGTAGTTGTATATATAAGTTTGGATGTAGCTGTATTGCATTGATGTACTGGCGGATATTGTGTGGTATGACTCCTGTAGTTGATAGTATAATTGGTATAATGTCAATTTTATCCTGATGCCACATGTCCTTGACTTCCTCAGCCAGTTGGATGCATTTTTCAATTTTTTCTCCTGTTTTCTTTTGTATATTTGTTCTATTGGGTATGGATATTTCGATTAGTTGTGTTAATTTCTTCTTTTTATTGGTGAGTGTGATGTCAGGTTTGTTATGTGGTGTTGTTTTATCTGTTGTAATGGTTCTGTTCCAGTATAATTTGTATTCATCATTCTCCAGTACATTTTGTGGTGCATACTTGTATGTGGGAACATGTTGTTTTATAAGTTTATGTTGTAAGGCAAGCTGTTGATGTATTATTTTTGCTACATTGTCATGTCTTCTGGGGTATTCTGTATTTGCTAGTATTGTACATCCGCTTGAGATGTGATCTATTGTTTCTATTTGTTGTTTGTAAAGTCTGCATTTATCTGTTGTGGTATTGGGATCTTTAATAATATGCTTGCTGTAATATCTGGTGTTTATTGTTTGATCCCGTATTGCAATCATGAATCCTTCCGTCTCACTGTATATATTGCCTTTTCTTAGCCATGTGTTGGATGCGTCTTGATCGATGTGTGGCTGTGTTAGATGATACGGGTGCTTGCCATGTAGTGCTTTCTTTTTCAAATTTACTTTCTTCGAATCTGTTGATGTTATGTGATCTAAAGGGTTCTAGAAGTGGTTATGAAATTGCAGTGGTGTAGCCGATGTATTTATATGAGTGATTGCTTTGTGTATTTTGCTAGTTTCTGCTCGTTCTATAGAGAATTTTCTTAAATTGTCTACCTCTCCATAATGTAGGTTTTTATGTCGATAAATCCCCTTCCTCCTTCCTTTCTGCTTAATGTGAATCTTTCAGTTGCTGAATGTATGTGATGTATTCTATATTTGTGGCATTGTGATCGTGTAAGTGTATTGAGTGCTTCTAGGTCTGTGTTACTCCATTTCACTACTCCAAATGAGTGGGTCAATATTGGTATAGCATAAATATTTATAGCTTTTGTCTTGTTTCTTGCTGTCAATTCTGTTTTCAGTATTTTTGTTAGTCTTTGTCTATATTTTTCTTTTAGTTCTTCTTTAATGTTTGTATTATCTATTCCTATTTTTGTCTGTATCCTAGATATTTATAGGCATCTGTTTTTTCCATCGCTTCTATGCAGTCGCTGTGGTTATCCAATATGTAATCTTCTTGTTTAGTGTGTTTTCCCTTAACTACGCTATTTTTCTTACATTTGTCTGTTCCAAAAGCCATATTTATATCATTGCTGAATACTTCTGTTATCTTTAGTAATTGGTTGAGTTGTTGATTTGTTGCTACCAGTAGTTTTAGATCATCCATGTATAGCAGATGTGTGATTATGTGTGGATATGTTCCCGTAATATTGTATCCATAATTTGTATTATTTAGCATGTTGGATAGTGGGTTCAGAGCAAGGCAGAACCAGAAAGGACTTAATGAGTCTCCTTGGTATATTCCACACTTAACCTGTATTGGCTGTGATGTGATATTATTTGAATTTCTTTGGATATTAAGTGTGGTTTTCCAATTTTTCATTACTACGTTTAGGAACTGTATCAATTTAGGATCTACTTTGTATATTTCCAATATTTGTAGTAACCATGAGTGGGGTACACTATCAAAAGCTTTGTTTAGTTTTAGAGACCTTTGTTTAGTTTTAGCTTGATATGTCACCTCTGCATCTATTATCAGTTGCTCTTTACATTCTCGTGATCCTTTGCAAGAGCCTTTTTGTTCTTCATTTATAATTTTGTTCTGTGTTGTATGTGTCATTAATTTCTGTGTAATGACTGAAGTTAATATTTTGTATATTGTTGGTAGGCATGTTATGGGGCGATATTTAGCTGGGTTTGCTGTGTCTGCTTGATCTTTAGGTTTCAGATAAGTTATTCCGTGTGTAAGTGTATCAGGGAATGTGTATGGGTCTGCAATGTAACTGTTAAATAATTTAGTTAGATGTGAATGTGTTGGGGTGAATTTCTTTAGCCAGAAATTTTCTATTTTATCTTTTCCAGGGGCTTTCCAATTGTGAGTAGAATTAATTGCTTGGGTGACTTCATGTTGCAAAATTATCACTTCAGGCATTTGTGGTATCATCTTGTATGTATCTGTTTCTGCTTGTATCCACCGTGCATGCCTGTTATGTTGTACCAGGTTTGACCATATGTTGCTCCAGAAGTGTTCCATGTCTGCTATGTTTGGTGGATTGTCTATTATAATGTGTGTGTTATCTATTGTCTGGTAAAATTTCTTTTGGTTTGTGTTGAATGTTTGGTTTTGTTTCCTTCTATTTTCACTTTTTTTGTATCTTCTAAGTCGTTTGGCCAATGCTTGTAATTTCTGCTTCTTTTCATCTAATTGCTCTATCACTTCTTGTGAGATTTTACCTAACCTTTTTCGTTCTTTTTCTGACATTTCATTTCTTATAAATTGTGTTAGCTGTCCAATGTCTTTTCTCAGTTTTTCTATTCTGATCTGTAGGCTGTGTTGCCATGCTGGTTTTGTGGGTTTCTTCTGTGTGTTGGTTGGTTCTGATCTCTGCCTAGTGTGTATATTTAGTGTAGTGAGTGCTCCTATATAAACCAGTAGTTGTAACTCTTCCATAGTTGTGTTTTCATTTATTTTGTTGTGTATGATTGTGTTGATAGTTTTTATTGTTGTTTCGACTTGTGGGTTATTTGGCGGTCTATGCAAGAATGGTCTAATGTTTGTATTTGTGTCTTTGTATTCTACATATGTCAGCTGAAATTTTTCTTCTATGTCTAACATGTGTGTCACTTCGTGTTCTATTTGTGCTTGTTCTGGTGGCTGTCTTAAGATTTCGTTTTCCTCTGACTGTTTAATTGATGCATGTTGTTCTTTGTTTGTTTGCTCTAGGATGTTTGAGTCCATTACTGTATTTTCTTCTTCTTCTGATTGCACATTATTTTGTTCCAATATTTGTTTGATGTTTTCTAATTCTGACTGGGGTATCCTGTTATTTTTGATTATTACACGGATCTGATCAGCTAGTCGTTGTTCTGTTAAAAATTTTAATTCTGGGTATCTGGTAATAAATCTTGTGTATACTTGTGATCTGTATCCAGTTGTGTTGGTTCCTAGGTTTGTTGCTTGGTAATAACAGAACATGAGGTGTCGATTAACTTCATCTGACCATCTCATCCTCTGTCTTTGTTTTCCTTCTAGGGTGGTTGCAGGAAGCATATCCTGCAAAACACCTCTATTTGGATTTGAATCATTTTCCAGTTGGCTAGCAGTGTCGTTACCATTGTGGGCGGGCATAGGGTTCAAGCGTCGTCCCCGACCATGACGGCGCTTGTCCGCGGCTTCTTTAGTTCTGTCCTGAACCAACTAATCTCACTAAAAGGGGGGTTAGCCCTATTAGTGGTTTGTTCTTTTCGTCGCCTTTTACGACTGGCAGAACATACCAGAGGCCTATTCTTTTCCCGGGCCTCCACGGGAATTATTATTATTATTATTATTTGATGTTGCAATTCGCGATCAGTGTAATGAACCACTACGTAAAGGTTTTAAAACGTTGGCACGAAATACTTCGCTTCATTTTTTCACTTTAGAAGTTTACAGATTACTTCGACAGCCTAGTCTCACTCTCTTAGAAAAATTCAGGCAGGACATAGAGTTAAATGGAATTAAAAATGGTTATATTGAACAGAACAGCAAAGAAACTGCGTAGGTGTCTCACTCTTGAACCAATTCAGAATGTACAGATGTTACAGGATAGTAAAGTTTACAATAAAATTACAAGAAACTGAATACAATAAGTACCATTCAAGATTCAGTGACTGAGATAAATGAAGTACAGAAGAGTAAGAACCGAGAAAAATTTTATGGATTTAGAAAATGAAGAAATCCTACACATAAGAGAAATGACACTGTGACATTCTACCGGAGACGAACTACGTGTCAAGTCGAGAGAAAAAATGTAAAAATTATAAGAGAGAGATTGCCTGCCACACGAAAACGCAAGTAAAAACGAATATAGGCGCGAAAACATTGCGACAAACTAAACTACATTCTGGAAGATAGGTTAAGTCCCAGCAAGAGACTTTCTCATCAGCATCATTTGGTTGCAGATGACAAACTAACTGCACTAATTAACACACAAGTGATACGGAAAATTCATGCACACCAAATGTAAAGGTATTTACACAAGGAAACGATGTATTGTTTGAACTAAACATCCACATAATTTTATAATCATTTAACAAAAAAGTTCGCATTACAGAATAAATAAAAACGAAAACCCTCTGATGACGGCACAGTGGTGCCGAAACATGTTTGGGTACTGAGAAAAAACGGTGTTTTGCATAACTAGCGGACCTCACATCCAACAATTTTAACTGCAAACACGGCCGAAACAAGGAGCTGCAAATCAAAATGATGAATATAAGAGAGAGATTATATAGAGCAAGAATCACTAAAATAATAAATGAATCATTAATAAAAAAAGGGTTGTTATTGTGGGTGGGCTTCATATCCCATTATTCAGAATGTCGGAAGATACCATCATAACTAACAGGTGGTCATATTAAGGAAGTTCAAAGATTTCTGTAGAAACTTTCTACAGTCCATCAATGAAATCAAAATATAAGTGGTAAAATGAGTTTTCCTGAGGTACTACAATAAGAATTGAATAAACTTATGTGACCAATGATACGCTACGGTCGCAGGTTCGAATCCTGCCTCGGACATGGATGTGTCTGATGTCCTTAGATTAGTTAGGTTTAAGTAGTTCTAAGTTCTAGGGGACTGATGGCCACAGCAGTTAAGTCCCATAGTGCTCAGAGCCATTTGAGTCATTTTTTGACAAATGATATAAGGAAACATTTGGAAACAACAACATAACTCTGCAAAAAATTAAATGAGTTGGGCGAATCGAGCGTCATGGATCACTGGATAAGACAATGGACTCGAATTAAGGACAACGACAGTTCACATCCCAACCTGACCAACCAGATTTAGGTTTACAGTCGTTTCCCTAAATCCCTTAAGGTATAGGACAAGGTGGTTGCTGGGTTCTTTTGGAAAGATAGGGGAGTTCAATCGAGTAATGTCCTCGACAACTGCTGATATTTCGACAGCCACACATCAAATACGCTGTGCATGACAATTTAATCCCTCGTTGGCCGGGTCTATGCCAAATGTATCAAGGCAAAATACACTACAGTTAGCGGAAATTGAGACGTTATCGATAGAGAAATATTAACCAACTACCGGTGAGCCGGTAGCTCTTTGTTACTCTGTTGTTTGACCTGGAGGATAGCAGCATTCCAAGAACATTTTCCGCAAAACGTCAGTTTATTTTTATAAGGTCACTTGTTTGTTTAATCTCAAGTGCTTCCTTGATAATATTAATCCAGTAATTGAGAGTGCACCCCAGAGGCTTTGTGTTGTCACAGTCCATATGACGACCAGTAACAAGACAATGTACTGCAACAGCAGGGCGTTCGGCTGTTGTAAAAGTGTGTGATAATTATGTACTATGTGCCGGTCCCTCATGGTCCTGATGGTCTGACCAATGTGCACTAGAAGTATCTGATCAAAAGTAACCGACACCTACTCTTCTCCTTCTTAATAGTCGTTTTGACCTGGGAGACCATATGCGCTCTCTACATTCGTCCACCAATCATTTCTTTTCCCGGCTTTCGTGCTCCATTCTCCATTTCTCAGGCCCATCGCCCCCGTATCCGTGTTGATATCATCCTTGGGTCTTGTTCGTGGCCTTCCGTGGCCCCTTCTGCCCTCCACGGATGCTGGGAATACTACTCGTGGTTGTCTTTCCTCTTCCATCCTAATTAGGTGTCCATCTCGCATAAATCTTCTTTTCGTCATCGTTCGTACAGTATTATTTTGTGAGTATAGGTCTACCATTTCCTATTTTCCTGATATTATCCATTCCTGTGATTAGGTGTCCCTCTTGCAGCCAAGTACATTCCTTAATATGTTTCTCTCGAAAACTTGTGGTTTTTGTTCATCTGTTTTCTTTAATTTAAATGGATGCATAGATCCTGAGAAATCAGTACCCAGAACAACCACCTCTGGCCATAATAACGGCCTTGATACGTCTGGATATTGAGTCAAACAGAGCTTGGATGGCGTGTACAGGTACAGCTGCCCATGCAGCTTCAACACGATAGCACAGTTCATCAAGAGTAGTGACTGGCGTATTGTGACGAGCCAGTTGCTCAGCCACCATTGACCAGACGTTTTCAGTTGGTGACAGATCTGAAGAATGTGCTGGCCAGGGCAACAGTCGAACATTTTCTGTATCCAGAAAGGCCCGTACAGGACCTGCAACATGCGGTCGTGCATTATCCTGCTGAAATGTAGGGTTACGCAGCGATCGAATGAAGGGTAGAGCCACGGGTCGTAACACATCTGAAATGTAACGTCCACTGTTCAAAGTGCCGGCAATGCGAACAAGAGGTCACCGAGACGTGTAATCAATGGCACCCCATACTCACGCCGGGTGATACGCCAGTATGGCGAAGACGAATACGGGCTTCCAATGTGTGTTCATTGCGATGTCGCCAAACAAGGATGCCACCATCACGATGCTGTAAACAGAACCTGGATTCATCCGAAGAAATGACGTTTTGCCATTCGTGGACTCAGCTTCGTCGTTGAGTACACCATCGCAGGCGCTCCTGTCTGTGGTGCAGCGTCAAGGGTAACCGCAGCCATGGACTCCGAGCTAATAGTCCATGCTGCTGCAAACGTCGTCGAACTGTTCGTGCTGATGGTTGTTGTCTTGCAAACGTCCCCGTCTGTTGACTCAGGGATCGAAACGTGGCTGCACGATCCGTTACAGCCGCGCGGATAAGATGCCTGTGATACGAGGCCGTTGGGATCCAGCACGGCGTTCCTGTTACCCTCCTGAACCCACCGATTCCATATTCTGCTAACAGCCATTGGATCTCGACCAACGCGAGCAGCAATGTCGCGATACGATAAACCGCTGTCGCGATAGGCTTCAATCTGACCTTTATCAAAGTCGGAAACGTGATGTTACGCATTTCTCCTCCTTACACGAGGCATGTCAACAACGTTTCACCAGGCAACGCCGGTCAACTGCTGTTTGTGTATGAGAAATCGGTGGGAAACTTTCCTCATGTCAGCTCATTGTAAGTGTCGCCACCGGCGCCAACCATGTGTGAATGCTCTGAAAAGCTAATCATTTGCATATCAGAGCATCTTCTTCCTATCGGTTAAATTTCGCGTCTGTAGCACGTCATTTTCGTGGTGTAGCAATTTTAATGGCTAGTAGTGTAGCATATGTTTCTTTTTTTTGGGGGGGGGGCAAGATTAATGTAAACATAACTAATTTTAAGTAGACATCCCATGATATCTTGTATCATACGCATAGGATAATTTGCGCGCAAGCCTCTTTCACTTTACCGAGATCAAGCTTTTTAATTGTTCACATGAAATCATAAAAAATATAGCTATTTAAAAAACCACATGATGAAAAGATCTGGGTTATTATTGCCTCGCTGTGATGGTTGTCTAAAAGCTCGCTTTGTTTCCTCTCCGCTTTCATAATTACAAGATGCCGACATATCACAGCATCTTCTTCATGTCGGTTAAATTTCGCGTCTGTAGCACGTCACCTTCGTGGTGTAGCAATTTTAATGGCCAGTAGTGTACATTTGGACTTTTTTTTTTTTTCAAAAATGTCTGTTCTGAGAGCACTCCAGATAGGACGAACCGAAAGTACACATTAAATTTGTTGGAAATTATATACAGTAACAGTCAATATGATTGAGCCCAGGAAACTGGAGCTTTCCGGTACACCGATTCAGAATATTTTCTTTCCTTTCTTCTTCTTCCGATGGGCATTGACCCGCAGCGAGAGCACCACACGTGCGGAGAATTTTCCTGTAAAAGGATTCACTGTACGAATGGGATACTTTCTCATTGGAAGGTCACCTTTCTCCCGGGTTTTACGATTATTTCCTCCATGTAAAGTAACAGGCGGTGTACGGGAGATAGAAAGCGTTTACCTTGGAACACCACGGTCATGAACTCAGAGAAAAACAACTCGCCGACCAGCATTGCCTGCTCAGACATCGGAACCAGTGAAACGGCTTCTAGAGTTTCCCTTTTTCTTGCTTTATTTGTTAATTCTATGTAGAAAATACCTAAACAAAGCTCTTTCTCAAGTTAAACAATGGCAGGAGGAGGACTATTGTGAAAGTGTGTAGAACAAATTGTGGAATTAGTGCAAAAATAAAATAAATAAGAGAGGTAGAAATAATTCATACTACCCAATTTCCTCTTTTGAATTTGTCGTCAAACTGCCGCTTTCCCGGATAATTTAAAGTAAAATGAAGAATGCTTGATTTCACACTTACTTATAGACAAGCTTTTGTGAAGAAGGGAAGCCTTCTTCAGAATTAAGTTATCTTACGACAGTTCTGTCCCTGTTATCCGTTTGTTACATCCCTCAATATGTGGAGGAAGAACTCTAGTGAATGAAGTATGTCTGAAATCAACATCAGAAACCATCTTTTTCGTTGCCGCCTTCTGCATCATCTTTTCTTCACCCCCCCCCCTCCCCCCCCCCCAAACCTCCTGCGCGTCTTTCCTAATTTTTCCTTACGAATTTTTCCATATTCTATTTTCCTGCTATGTTGTTTTTTACATTACGATGCGAGTAGCTATAGTGTTGCCATGGGCATAAAACTGTATACTTCCGTTTGTAATTTTCATAATTTTGATTATAGCTCAACAACTTCTATGTCATATCTGAATAAAGCTGTGGACAGTGGGAATATTATCAGTGATGATTTAAGCCCGTCTTCACCAGACAGAGAAAGGATTGCAGTAACTTGTGTCGAAACGTAGGCCTTTGAGCATATGTATGCAAAGATGATGATGATGATGACGTTTGGTTTGTGGAGCGCTCAACTGCGCGGTTATCAGCGCCCGTACAAATTCCCAACCTTTTTACAGCCCAGTCTCACACTTTCATGAATGAGGACAACACAAACACTCAGTCATCTCGAGGCAGGCGAAAATCCCTGACCCCGCCGGGAATCGAACCCGGGACCCGTGCTCGGGTAGCAAGAACGCGACCGCGGGACCACGAGCTGCGGACATGTATGCTAGGCAATGCAGAAATATGAACCCAAGTTTCAGTTAAATAGAATATCATGGAAATTACACCTAGCTTCACGCCATATATAGTTTCACAACGCATGAGGCGTACCACCCAACATGGTCGAAACCTTTCCGTTCCAGAACTATTTACTGATTCTTCACATTTTTTGTACAAATTGAACAATCTGTTATCAGTGTATTTGTTATCTTTCGCTTCGTTGAATCTTCAACGACAGTCTCCGCCAAACGTGTAGTGGAATATCCATAGTATCCTGAATGTTAAGTTTTGAAGGTAGCAGGTGAAATATTGGCGGAAGTAAAGTTTTGATAACAGTTCGTGAGTCGCGCTGGGGTGCCGTATCTGGTGAGCACTTCCACTCGAAAGGGAAAGACCCTGGGTTCTAGTCCCGGTCCGGCACACAGTTTTAATCTGTCAGGAAGTTTCAAGAGGAATATTTTTAGGGATCCAAGACACTTCCCCCAATATTTCTGCCTATACGTTGATACTAAAGCGGATATGACATCCAAGATCGCGGATGAGATCTGGATTAACTTGGCGCTAATGGTGAGCATTGTGCTTATTTAAGATACCTTCATGTAGAAACGCAGTTTCATCAGACGATATTCCAATTTTTATGAAGTCATCAATGGCTTCTTGTTATTGTTGGAGCCATTTATAAAAAGTAAATTCGCAAAAAGCGGTCTTCACTTCAGATTACCGGTGTTGTGTTAGGGAATATTGATTGGGTGCAGTACTTCACTGGACTACGCGTGAACGACCTTATGTTTCAAGAAATGCAATTTCTTCGTTACCTCTCATATGCTTCTCTAGGTTTTTTGATATATAGCTTTTTTATGCGAGGTACGACTAGTTCATCAACAACCTCTATTCGGTAATGGTAGAGGGAGAGAAGCTGCCCCTCGAAGAAGAATGGAATCTCCAGACAAAACAGTTTTTTGGTTGGATGACATCGACCAGGATATGTAGAGTATATTCACGAGCAGCGGATCGTACCCTGTTATCACCAAGTGCCAGAAGTATGTCCAGGATGCTCTTGCATATGCTGCCTACCTCGTTTTTTGAGAAACGCAAGAAGAAAGTAAAATAGTGTACGAACGTGGAGTTAAGTACTTTAAATGTGCCTTACGTTGCTCGCATCTATTCCGTTTCTGTGCAAAAAAAAAAAAAAAAAAAAAAAAAAAAAAAAAAAAAAAAAAAAAACGCGTGTAAACGCTCTTCATTCGTTGAAGTGGTCAGTTTCCCCCAGCTCTTACAGGCTGCTTCTGCTGAAGTTTTGGATATCAACTTTTAATTTTGTAAACCGAAATTTAACTAGAAGCGCTTTCCTTGACGAAGTCAACAACCTAAAAATTTGCAGAAGTCTGTGGGATTAATTTTCCAGAAACAGACTGATGATTAACAGTTAATGGTTCACAAAAGCATAGCATCTGATGTTCTCATCCATGATTTCAAGAAGTTATAGGCTCTATGTGTATGTGTGTGTGTGTGTGTGTGTGTGTGTGTGTGTGCGTGTGTGAATGATTTATAACTTGTAGAAACATAGTTTTTTTAAAAAAAAATGGTTCAAATGGCTCTGAGCACTATGGGACTTAACAGTTTAGGTCATCAGTCCCCTAGAACTTAGAACTACTTAAACCTAACTAACCTAAGGACATCACACACATCCACGCCCGAGGCAGGATTCGAACCTACGACCGTAGCAGTTCCGCGGTTCCGGACTGAAGCGCCTAGAACCGCACGGCCACCACGGCCGGCTAGTTTTTGTTCTACATCACTCAACGTAATAGTGTCACTCACGAAAATTGTAAGATACTAATTACACCTTTTTCCTGCCAGTAATAGCCTGGATTTTCAGGTATCCATAGATGTGGCCAACAATAATAAATAAACTTATAGTTGAAAGGTTTAATTAGTCATTATTTGATGGAAATGACAAAAAATAGTAACATAGTTTTGTGATTACCTGTTAAATGGTTTGGTAGCCCTACAGGTAACGTAATGTCATAACAAATGTATGTATATTAAAGTTATAAGCATAAAATTTGATATTAATCGACGGAAGCATAGGTGGTTTCGAATATAGTTGAGAAATACGATGATTTTCTGAAAGACAGGATTAACCGAGAAGGAAAGAAGTGGAGACAATTTTGTATTACTTTTTAGGGAAGAGATACAACTGAAGAAAGGGGAAGCATTTCCGTCTTAGTAATTAATAGTTAGATTTGCTTTGTGTACAACATGCTGCAGTTAGGAAGCTACATACCAATTCTAAAACCAAAAAATAAATAAAATTGGAATCAAAAAAATGGCTCTGAGCACTATGGGACTTAACATCTATGGTCATCAGTCCCCTAGAACTTAGAACTAATTAAACCTAACTAACCTAAGGACATCATACAACACCCAGTCATCACGAGGCAGAGAAAATCCCTGACCCCGCCGTGAATCGAACCCGAGAAGCGAGAACGCTACCGCACGACCACGAGGTGCAGACAAGACGGAATCGAGTTCAACCCACTGCATAAACTGGGCAGCCAAGCTATACAAGGTGTAACTAAATTCCCTTTACATACTTTGAGAACTTATAGTGAGAACCAAGAATGTTAAGTTCAGAGTAGAAAATAATATCCAGAAACGTACCGTTCTCCCGCTGCACGCATATAACTACAAGACGTGTCGCTCTCTGATTCCTATTGCTTGTCATCTGGATCCACTTAAACATAGGGCTCGATGTGGCGACTACAAACGTCGACACAGATATCTCCGTACCACGTTCCGGTATACACGAACGCCAGCCTCTGGTTCTCCGACAAAAGCCGCAGCTATAACCTGCGGTAGTAGGTCTCCCTCGAATGTTATAGGGGTTCGTAAATCAACAATTTCGTGTGACCTTACATGTAGTAATCTAGCGGGTTCAGGTCGGGGGAACATACAGTCCAAGCATAACCTGTCCACTGTTGCCCAAATCGTTGGTCCGGATCATCTCGGACCGCACATAAAAAATGATGAGATGCGCTATCGTGCTGGAACCACAGGTTTTAAAGCACATGCAGTGGCAAACATTCCAAGGGCCCACATGACTGCTGAATGACGCACATAATACCCTAGTCAGTGGCATCGAAAACGTGGGAGATTTGAATGTGTGTTTTGGTATTTTGTTTCTATCGGAAAAATGGTATGTTTGTCGATGAGTTCCTATGCTGGACTTAACTGTCTTGATCCTCACTACAAGTCCTCAATCGCTATAAAGGAAATTCAATTACATCCTGTATAACACTGAATGAAAATAATGCTCATATGTTAGATTACTGCCTTTTCAAATTGCCTTCCTTTGACGGCAGTTATCTACCATAAATATGTACGGGACGAAATTTTGTTATGGGCGGTTTTGTACAGTTAGTACGCTAGGAATAGTTCTGTGGTGTCCGAGTGCGCTAATTTCGGCTCATTCTGTTAAAAATGAATGGTTTATGTTATTTCACAAAGACGAAAATCAGAAGATATACGGCTGTAATTAGCGCATCATTAACACTAGATTACTAAACACTCGTAAAATTTACGATTGAAGTTGTTGCCAGTTCTCCGTTCCCGCCACTCTCGTATTGTCCGTATAGGGTGTAAAACATGACATTTTGTACTTACACTGAAGCGCCAAAGAAACTTGTATAGGCATGAGTATTCAAATAGAGAGTTATTTAAACAGGCAGAATAAAGCGCTGCAGTCGGCAACGCCTATATACAACAAGTGTCTGGCGCAGTTGTTAGGGCGGTCATTGCTGCTACAATGGCAGTATATCAAGATTTAAGTGAGTTTGAACGTGGTATTAAAGCCGGCGCACAAGCGGTGGGACACAGCATCTCCGAGGTAGCGATGAAGTGGGGATTTTCGGGTACTACCATTTCACGAGTGTGCCGTGAATATCAGAAATCCGGCAAAACATCAAATCTCTGACATCGCTGCAGCCAGAAAAAGATCCTCCAAGAACAGGACCAACGACAACTGAAGGGAATCGTTCAACGTGACAGAAGTGCAACCCTTCCGCACATTGCTGCATATTTCAATGCTGGACCATCAACAGGTGTCAGCGTGTGAACCATTCAATAAAACATCATCGATATGGGCTTTCGGAGCCGAAGGCCCACTCGTGTACCCTTGATGACTGCACGAAGCAAAGCTTTACGCCACTCCTGGGCCCGTCAACATCGACATTGGACTGTTGATGACTGGAAACATGTTGGCTTGTCGGACGAGTCTCGTTTCAAATTGTATCGAGCGGATGGACGTGTATGGGTATGGAGACAACCTCATGAATTCATGAACCGTGCATGTCAGCAGGGCATTCTTCGAGCTGGTGGAGGCTGTGTAATGGCGTAGGGCGTGTGCAGTTGGAAGTGACATGGAACCACTGATACGTCTAGATATGACTCTGATGGGTGACACGTACGTTAGCACCTTGTCTGTTCATCTGCATCCATTCACGTCCATTGTACGTTCCGACAGACTTGGGCAATTCCAGCAGGACAATGCGACACCCCACAGGTCCAAAATTACTACAGAGTGGCTACAGGGACACTCTTCTGAATTTAAACACTTCCACTGGCGACCAAACTCCCCATAAATGAACATTATTGAGCACATCTGGGATGCCTTGCAACGTGCTGTTCAGAAGAGCTCTCCAGCCCCTCACACTCTTACGGATTTATGGACAGCCCTACAGGATTCATGGTGTCAATTCCCTCCAGCACTACTTCAGACATTATTCGAGTACATACCACGTCGCGTTGCGGCACTTCTGTATGCTCGCGGTTGCCCTACACGATATTAAGCAGGTTCACCACTTTCTTGGGCTCTTCGTTGTGTATTGTATGTGACATACCGTTGGAGCCCTTATTATTGTTATTAAATACTGCATAAACTATTACTTATGACTTCCTTTGAATAAATATGGACTAGTAAAATACACGATCGTTTCGGAAGAATGTATTATTTTCCCCCTTTTTACGTTTTAGGGTCAATGTCAATGTTATTGCATCTCTCTAACGTCGTAATACAAATCCTCTGCGAAACAATGACGAGACAGATAAAATATCATAACATGTTGCATAATACAATAATACAAATACTCTGCTAAACTTAATGACGAGACAGGTGAGATATCGTAACGTATTAACGACTCGCTGAAAATGAATGAAAGTGTGGGAGCATGTTGCCACAGGTCTGTTAGTCGTGCAGCCAAAGCTGGGCGTCAGATGGCGTGAAGTTAGCAGACCTATAGCGCCAAATGGGAAAGGCCCCCCAACACAAGACTGTTGATGGAATGGGTAAAGACTGTGTGTCATTCAGCGAGCAGTTACCATGCGCTGTGGTGGTGTTCTTCATTACAACATGGCCCACGGAGAATATTTGGATGACTTCACACGTAGAAAAATTATCGGTAAACAATAAGAAAGATGAAGTGTGACGAGTGTAGCCCAGGAATTTGGAATTGCTCACAGCATTGTTTCGCGTGCCTGGGGAGCTTTCCGATCCACAGGCAATGCTACACGAAGGAGAGGAAGTGGTCCACCACGGTCAGCTACAGTAGCAGATGACCTACGTTGTGCAACAGGCCAGAAGCAACCCACATCAAACAGCAGGTGTAATTCCAACTACATTTAATGCGACGGCAAGGCAAGCAATCTCACGCTCCACAGTGAACGGCGGTTGCACGGGGGTGGTCTTTTTGCCCGACGACCAGTACAGTTGTATTCCGTTGATTTCCACACATGGCTAATGGTGCTAAGAGCATTGGAACTGGACCGACGAGGAGCGGAGTCGCGAGCTCCTCTCAGATGAAAACAGATACCGTCTGAGTAATGATTTTGGACTTAACCCCACATGGCGAGAGGCGGAAACACTTATGTACACCCAGTAACATTGTCGGACATGATCGTTTTGGTGGTCCAGGTGTTACGGTGCGGAGAGGCGTAATGTTGTGAGAGGGTAATGCTCTCGAGTTCTTTGAACACCGTACGCTTATCGGTCAACGTAATTCCCCATGCGCGTCTTTTCAGGGGAGTTTTAAGGCGCTGACTTCGTTTCTGTAGACAACAGCGCGCGACCGCTTCAAACAGTGCAGGCGGAGGATCTCTTGGAACGAGAGGGTATTCGACAGATGGACTGGCCTACCCGTTCCCCGGACTTAAATCACATAGAGCACGTATGGGATGTGTTGATGGAGACGTAATGCGTGCATTCACATGCACTTACGACCATCCAGCAGTTCTCACTCGCGCTGGGGAGGGGGGAATGGAACGCACTACCACAAGAACTTACTAACCTTGTCGCCAGTATGGGCGCAAGTTGCATAGCATGTACTGCCGTCTGTGGTTATCACACACTCTACTAAGAACCATGTTCAGGGCACCATCATAAATCGTGATGACTTAACTGTAATTATTGCCTTGAATAAAAGTGTAATTTTTGTTCGTCTCACTGCGTATTTCTTTCAGTTACTTTCTGTACTATACTGCAGAAGTTCTCTCTGGTCCAAGTTTCATCATGCTACGTCACTGGGCAGTGCCACATCACGGGACAGTTACTTTCATCCTTAAGTTTTGCACACAAGTGAAGTTGCGTTTTATTTATAGACCATAAGACTTGATGTATGACTTCGCCATTGTTAAGAGGTCATATGTCGTTATACGGCAAGTATCTGTGAAGTGAATCGTAAGCATAATAGTGACTCCAATCTTAGCGCAGAAGCCGATAACTGGAGGCTCACGGTATACAACAGGTATACTGTGTCATATTTGCATCGACCTGTAAGCGGAATTCAGTTGTGTGGTCGTCTGCGCGTGGAGTACTCCACAATATCAGATGAAACCTGGTTCTGACAGTGTAAGAAGAGTGGTTAATTGTGTTAGTACCTATCACTATTGGCTGCACGATGTATTTTACTACTGATATAAGGTAATACTGTATAAATGTATTTCACAATTTCGTTTGTAGGTAAGAATACTTCTAATTACGTTATACTTCGTATCTTAATTTCAGTACTGCGCAATGACTTTTATTTTATTTCATGCCACAGTGCGGACGTTACCATGCAGGCTGTTCTAAATAACTTTATATATGTGACATTGTGATTCATGAGCGTTTGCACCACATAGCGTTACATTGACAGTCGTGTGGTTAAGTGTATCTCACGCGTTTCCTCCGTTGCTGTGTAGGATACTAGCGATGATCAGCCAGATCGAAACCAGTAGTAAATAATAAATTATTGTTTTCAGAATTATTATTATGGTTTTTAAATACGACGTTTTTCAAGTACATAAGGTTCGTGGGCCATCATGTAATCAAATTACGAGTATGTTAATTAATGTAAGTACTGAAAGAAAATTACGAAACTGGGTGACATTCTGTGTTAGGCGCCATGAAGATACATATGAGAAGATACTGATAAAGATATTGGTTCGAGAACATAGTAGACGTGTAAGTAGGCTGTTTAGGTTTTTATATTGGTAACGCCAGGTAGCGCTCTGTATGAAAATCACTGGCTGTGCTGTGTGCAGTCTGTGGCTGGTTGGCATTGTTGTAATATTAGCTATTGTAGTGTTGGGCAGTTGGATGTGAACAGCGCGTAGCGTTGCGCAGTTGGAGGTGAGCCGCCAGCAGTGGTGGATGTGGGGAGAGAGATGGAGGAGTTTTGAGAGCGGATGATCTGGACGTGTGTCCATCAGAGACAGTAGATTTGTAAGACTGGATGTCATGAACTGATATATATATATATAATGACTTTTGAACACTATTAAGGTAAATACATTGTTTGTTCACTATCAAAATCTTTCATTTGCTAATTATGCCTATCAATAGTTAGTGACTTCAGTAGTTAGAATCTTTCATTTAGCTGGCATTATTGGCGCTCGCTGTATTGCAGTAGTTCGAGTAACGAAGATTTTTGTGAGGTAAGTGATTCATGAAAGGTATAGGTTATTGTTAGTCAGGGCCATTCTTTTGTAGGGATTATTGAAAGTCAGATTGCGTTGTGCTAAAAATATTGTGTGTCAGTTTAGTGTTGATCAGAATAAGTAAAGAGAGTAATGTCTGAGTACGTTCAGTTTTGCTCAGCTGTTTGAAAATCAATAATCAGCACAATCATTCATAAATTTTTCTAAGGGGATGTTTCAGACTCTACAAATTGTCAAGAAGAGTAAAGAGAAAATTCGAAACTTAATAGCCGCTGCTTGCTGTAAATCCTCTCCACCGGGTTACACAATGACATTCTGAAGATAAGGAAACCACAGTATCAACGAAGTGAATGCTTTGTATCAGAAATGCTCTAGTGATGTCCCAATTTAAAACGAATGTTTGTCTTGCCACTGTTCTTAGAAAAACTTGACTTTGACATGCATGTATGTCCAACCTAACAGTGTCTACATGCTGTTACGAAAAATACTGTTTTGTCTGTCTGGCTGATCTGAAAATAGGTTTATTTAACCCGAAACCAGTCATCACTTATATATAAAAAACTAAACCTTATAATGTAGGCTGCACCTGTATAAAACTGGTTAACACAAGCTGCTGTCCCGTTGAGCATGCTGGAAATCCACAAAATTGGAATAGTAAATGTTCCAGTTATTTTAATGACGATAGAGACTAACTGAAACAAAGAATAGGTATCAATTTGACTGACGTTTCTATTTTACAATTTCACACACTCGAAGATATCTTTTATGTTGTGTACATAATAGATGATAATTTGATATTCGTAGTAAATCGGCCTATTAACGCACGAGACGAAAATATTTATTTGTTCTTCGTAATAAAGACAACAAAATTTTTAGGCAACAGAAAATTATGTAGATAAAAAATAATATGGTAAGGAATAAGCGCAGAATCGTTTACGAAAACAAAATCATGTAGCCTATTCGTAAAGACAAATCAGACACGTAGAAACAATCAAATTTCACAGATTTTAGAAACGATGAGAATCCTGGATTTAGCTTAAAAATAATTGAAAAACCAGCTTAGTGTTATTCTTACTACTAAAGGAGAAAGCTTTCCTATTAAAACCTGTACGAGTATCTTACGATTAGTAGAACTGAGAAATATTATCGATATCTTCAAGAGAGTTGGTCAGTACATTACGCCTCACTAACTTCAAGTACTTAGGAAAATGTCGCGTATCGATGAACCTATAAACAGATTAGCTTTCCCATTTAAATATGAAATTTAGGGAAGTCTAATAATATAATGACGTATTTTAAATCTGTGAACCAGAGCACCAGTAAAAAGAAAAAGAAACCAATCGTACGAAAATATTCGTAACTTTTTCGTTGAAAATTGTAGAGTTCAATTATTTTTTAACTTTGTCAAGGTATACAGATATATGTCAGAAATTAAATCGAAAATATCACTGCACATGTACTGGGCACAAGAAACGCATGTTCCTTTTCGTGTTGCCCTGCACGGCTGACACATGACGTCGTCGTGACGCTTCGGGTAAGGTACGAGTTGTCTAGCGTTATAGGTTTACTTCGCCTGTTTACGCGCATTGAATTCTATTTACACAACTTTAAAGCTGTTCCCGAGCGATTTCATTTGATGGAAATCTTTGTGGTTTATTCCCGGTTTCGTGAGCGTTACTTAATGATAAGGTTTTTGTGTATGTACGACGCAGCTTCTTAGGGGAACATACTGAGAGAACATTGTTTAATGAGTCACTTATGTAAACTCAGAGCATCGAAGACTCTGTCGGCCTTGCTTAAGGCCGGCCATAGATTATCTGTGTTTATGACGGAGCAACCCTGACACAGATAACTCCGAGTGCCGGCGCCAAGGAAGTGTATCTGCAATTCAATAGCCGTGTTTCAGTTACGGAAGAGTAAAACCATATTTAAAATAAATGCAGAAAGTTGTTACAACCGAAGCCGCTCTTCGGACGCTGTAAATCATGAGGAATTTGATTATGAGCCTATTATTCAATTACAAAGTGCCTCAAGTGACTGAAGAGAGACATACAAGAAAACCACATGGATAAATACGCTGATCTGCGAACGCCGACGAGCAAGAGTGAACACCTGTCATGAACTTGAATGTAATGATTTTAAGAGTACGAAGAAAACGTATGATATCCGCAAGTGAAGAGAAAATCTTACAAGTATGATCGAAGGGAGCAAAAAATTGTCCCAAACATCGACATGTTCACTAACTACGACTTTTTTTGGGGAAAGGTAACAGATTTAAAAGTAAGTCTTTTCCATGATTAAATTGTAAGATACATATACTAAAGGTCTCATAGTTCTCAGTGAGTGATTCGAGAAAATTAAGAAGATGAGTGCTTAGCCGTGACAACTGTGAAAGTGCAAAATGATGAGCTTCTGCAGAGTTTTGTTGAGAAAAAATTACATAGGAAGTCATACAACTACTGAAAGGAGGAATTATTACGAGAAACCGAACCAGACTGATTGTCTTGTAATGTGGAAGTGTAAATATGGATCCGATATCAAGTTAATTAGAATCACTTGAAAAATGGATGCAAAATGTGAAATGTCAGATATATGGACGGATTATGACTCCTTTTCCATTAGTGCTAAGAAATGCTTCGAAGAAATAAGTTTGCCATTTGCTTTCTTGCTAAAAATTATGTGGTTCTTGATTATTGTCATACTTGGTAGAGGAACTGATGGCGGAGCTCTATCGCTAACTCTTGCCAGTATATTGCTGCAGGTCTCCTCTAATACTGCATGTGTATTGTCAGGTAACACTTTAAAGTTTTTCGAAGTTACTAACGATACAGACGTAAGTGCCCGGCTCACATTTATAAAACCTGGCACCAAGGGACTTACAGTATCATGAATGTAACCTGGAGAAATTTTGGTCATAATAGGTTCCATTAAAAGGTGTTTGACAATGAATACTCTTCTGTTGGCAGTGACAGTATACCTCTAGGCAAAGGCGTCACTTCGGAATGTAGAACCAAGCACTGAGGATTTACAAAGGAAATGAATTTGGCACGAAAAAGAACATTCTAAAGAGTTTTTCTTCAGAGGAGAAAAAAGGGAGAGTTGTTATATCTCTTACGAGCAATAAACTAAGTTTAAAATGGAATGATGTATAAAGCTTTGTGGAACTGTGTCACTTCTATTAAGCAGAAGAAAGCTGCAGCGTAAACTTGTTCAGTGATGAGTCTATCAGTCACCTTGGGGCTGTTATTAGACTTCGCTAAACAGAAACTAAAATCTCTATTGGACGTTCTTTTTAGTGATCGTGTGGGTCTTAAGCATAATGAATTGCTGCCAAGAACAACAACCCGAAGGTACATTGGGCTTCGCTTTTCTGGGCACGGTTCTTACTATTGTTGGTGGTATGCACTTGCTCCTCCTACTTGTGAAGTGACTTACCAACCATGATATAGGCAGATCAACAGTTCTAGCGGGAGGTCACAACCATGGTAAAATATAAGTTTATAACATATACAAATCATTGCCAGAAATCAGCGATAAAAAGCTTAGAGCTGGCTGGACAAAGAACATCATTTTGAATTAGTGGTCTGATATGTACCCACTACTCATCCAAGAACACTTACACAAAATCATACTGTCGTGTATATTTATTTGCCTCGTGATATTTTTGGTTCTGAAAATGAAATATTGCACCATGTTGTGAAGGTAGCATCACGAATTCTCTTGAGGAGTTAGGAATATACATACATAGAAGCATTTTACTGCATCATCTTCTCAAAGAACAGACTATCCCAATCCAGCATTACTACAGAATTTCGTCCTCTACTTTCAACTTCACCCTGACAATTATCACATGCAGACATGGACATCTCTAAAAACTAAGAGCCTGCTAATTCGTGTAACCTGTATTTCATAATTTAAACAACAGTTAAATTAACTTAGACTTACACCAAGCTAAGACAATGTTTACGTAGTACCCACTCTCACATCGGCTATGTACGCAAAATTATATACCGCATAATCTTTTGTCTATTAGACGATGTATAACAATTATCATAATGCAAATTGCTAGGAAGCTTCCATAAAATTTATGTATAAACGTTTCTTATGTTACTTGTCTTTCACGAAAAGTATAAAAGAACATGTATTTCTGTAATATCTTTATGGTGGACTGTCTTTCTTTGTTTACGTTTAACTACAATTAATGCTGATTTAATGTATATTGAATTTACTGCAAGGTATATGCCCTTGGAATCTTCTGTCGTGACATCTGTGCATATAATTTAACTTCTCTGACGATTTGTGGCATAGTTTTGTATTTGCAAATCGTCATCTTTGCATGTAAACATCCCTGTACTCGAAGTACTTTGATGTTACTTATGTGTGTGGATAATGCCTGTGTGTTCAGGGTTCAGTAAATTTTTAAATCCTGCCATTCAGCGAAATACGCACTACTTCGAAAACTACAATGCCTAAAAAGATAAGATTTTTAACGTAAATAACTAAATCAGTTACTATATTAGGCAGTTGCTTACGTTATTATAATTAACTTTTAGCTCCATCTATATAAATAAAAATGGATGTTTCTTTGTACATTTGTTCTCCATGGTTCCTAAAATATTCATCCGATTGCGATGAAATTTTGGTGAGTTGTTCTTCATAGACTTGTAAAGGACAATTAGATTCCACCGTGGGAAAATAGTCAGGTTTAAGCATCCACTATTTGAGAATGAGAGCACTTAATGACTGGCTACAAACTTCACATACTTTATGATATCAAACTTTTACGAAATTATTTCTCTGCGACAACCCATACAAAATTATTAAAAGTAAAGAAGGTTATCCCTTACTACATTTTCGCTAGTAGTAGGGCAAAGGGGGTCCTGGGACACTTTTAATATTAAATTGATACGCTGATAAATTAAATTGATTAATTGAACGTCCCTTACCTCTCTCCTGAACCTACTACTCTGCTAAGTGCTTTATGACCAATGCCAGCTGATTTATGAACCCTGGGGAAAATCAATCCTTCTGAGGAACCCCCAATACCTCCCCCTCCCCATCCTCCTGAGTCTTTTCCCACTCCTGAGAAATCCCCCACCTCTCCCCTTCTCTCCCTCACTTCTCCCACCTCACGTTCACCTGGAAATTTCCAGGAGAAAGACTCAGTCTGCACTGGAGGGGAAGAATCTCATGACACGAAATTCAAATCAGTGTCAATAATATATAGCTGCATATACTTTATTTAATCAGTTTGTGGGAGACAAGGTTGCTCCCTGGTGTGAAAAAACTCAATTGTGGTATTTCCACTCTTATGATGTCACCTCACATCCTAATGTTGGATACTGGCACAGTTAGGTCAGAATCCTTGCAGCATCGATCCCCCAACTCAATGGCTCTCCTAAAATACTGAGGCACTTTTGATTGACCACTTGCATATTTGGCAGGAAATATTTTATCAAATTGATTGTGTGTAAAATTGCAGTTTGCAGAAAAAACACTTGTCATATGAGGGTCACTCCAAAACAAATGCACACTATTTTTGTAAAAATACAGTTCTCATTCTGTATGTGTGAAAGTTTTACCATGTGTAGATACATCCTCCCCACTTGTTTTCAAACTTAGTTCAACCTGTTCCCGTGAGTGGCGCCGTCACAGCATGTCTTCAAGATGGCTGCTACACTTGACGTTCGTCAGAAGCTACGTGCTGTCATAGAATTCTTGTGCTGTGAAAATGAGACAGTGGGAAACATGCACAAGTGGATGAAAAATGTGTCTGGAGATGCTGCTGTCGATTGCAGTACAGTTAGTCGGTGGGCAAGCAGGTTACATAATGAAAGAGGGCATGGCAATATTGAGGATTGTCCTCGCAGCGGCAGGCTTCGTACTGCACACACTCCAGACAATGTGCAGAGAGTTAACGAATTGGTGACTGCTGACAGACACATCACAGTGAACGAATTGTCACGCTACGTTGGGATAGTGGAAGGAAGTGTTTGCAGAATACTGAAAGAGTTGGCGTTAAAAAAGGTTTGTGCCAGGTGGGTTCCCAGGATGTTGACAGTGGCTCACAAAGAAACAAGAAAAACGGTATGCAGTGAACTTTTGGAGCAGTACGAGAACGGTGGAGATGAATTTCTTGGAAAAATTGTGACACGTGATGAAACAACACTCCATCATTTTTCACCAGAGACGAAGAGGCAATCACTGGAGTGGCAGCATGCAGATTCACCCAAGAAAGTCCGCAGCTCGTGGTCGTGCGGTTAGCCGGCACGGTAGCTCAGCGTGTTCGGTCAGAGGGTTAGCTCCCTCTGAAATAAAAAAACTGAGTTAATCGATCACCAACGAACTTAAACGGATGTCTTACGACGTCCGCCCCTACCAGACGCAACGAACAAAATGGAACAAAATGAGATTAAAAAAAAATGCGGTAGCGTTCTCGCTTCCCGCGCCCAGGTTCCCGGGTTCGATTCCCGGCGGGGTTAGGGATTTTCTCTGCCTCGTGAAGACTGGGTGTTGTGTGATGTCCTTAGGTTAGTTAGGTTTAAGTAGTTCTAAGTTCTAGGGGACTGATGACCATAGATGTTAAGTCCCATAGTGCTCAGAGCCATTTTTTTCACCCAAGAAAAAAAATTCAAAATCACACCTTCCGCTGGAAAAGTTATGGCTACGGTGTTTTTCGATTCCGAAGGTCTCTTGCTTGTGGACATCATGCCAAGTGGAACCACCATAAATTCTGATGCATATGTGACGATACTGAAGAAACTTCAAGCTCGACTGAGTTGAGTTCGACCACATCGGCAAATGCAGGATGTTTTGCTGTTGCACGACAATGCACGGCTACATGTCAGTCAAAAAACCATGGAAGCGATCACAAAACTCAGATGGACAACAGTGAAACACCCGCCTTACAATCCTGACCTGGCCCCATGTGACTATCATCTCTTTGGGAAATTGAAAAACTCTCTTCGTGGAACAAAGTTTGAAGATGATGACTCCCTTGTGTACGCTGCCGAACAGTGGCTCCAACAGGTTGGTCCAGATTTTTACAGTGCGGGTATACAGGCACTGGTTCCAAGATGGCTTAAGACAGTTGAGAGGGATGGAAATTATGTGGAAAAATGAAAATATTGTTCCTAAAGGATGTATCTACACACTGTAAAACTTTCAAATATGTAGAATAAAAGATGGATTTTAAAAAAATAGTGTGCATTTCTTTTGAAGTGACCCTTGTATATCCGAGATCTTGTATGCAGCGACGTGTGAGTACACAAGCACCCTCCTGCACCACTACGGCCATAGCCAGTGAAAAAAAACCTTCTGATCACGTCTTTGCACCGACCCCAGAGCAGATGTGCTGGCTGCCTTGCAAATTCCCACCCACCACATCAGGAGAGAGGCCCACACTGAGCAGGAGACAACTATGTACTATTCCACTATGCCAGACAGAATTAACCATAGGTGTTCAGTTTGATATCAAGCCTCGACTGAGCTACATCACAAAACTGCCACAGAGGGCACTTAAATGTGATTTTTCTCCCCCACCACTTCCTTGAAGAACCAATGGTAATACAGCATTCATACCTCCCCATCACCTGAAAATCGGTGCAATTCAATGGGAATACGCCAACACAACATCCAATCATGTGATCATGAGATCGGGAGATACAGGACAGATGCGCTCTCAGTCACAACCAGCCAGTACGTGAACCATGGAGCATGAACAGCAGCCGAGATCTTCATCTGCCTCTGTGTCGAAGATGAAGCATAGAATTGAGTAGTCACTTAATGTCTTTGCTCCATTACCATACATAATACTGGTCCTTTCCATTCTCTGTCGTGTTTCAGTTCTTTGTTCAACTCCGTATCTTTGCCTGTGAATGCTTATTGTTTCTTCTACTTTGTTCAGCAGCCTTCATACTGGCAGTGATCTCCAGCATGTCTGGACCAGCAGCAGCCACCAACAGCTTGTTGGGACCTGTAGCAGACTTCAGCCTGACCACTTCAGCAGCAGCAGCAGCAGCAGCGTGGGATCCTGTAGCGTGCCTGACCAGCATTTTTGATCAGGAAAACGAGCTGCTATTGTTCATCCTGCTCATTGATGAAGACATCAAGCCAGCTCCTAACTCTCAAAAGAACCGTGCTGGGGATCCTATGCCACACAGTGCAGGTCAGTACTGTTCTCTGACATACACACCTTCCCAGAACATTTCGGTGTTACTGCAAGGGCAGAGTACTGATATGGTGGATGAGAAACTGCCGATTCCTCCCAGTGCTTCTTCTAGTTTAACAGCTATCGATTCAAAAAGCTTAAATATTGGTGCAGAATCATCAGTGTATGGTGACTGGGGTGTTGTTTTGGAGATTGAAAGTGCACCAAGAAGTGTTAAATTGCGGTTTACGGAGTTGGAATGGGATGAACTGTGTCATGCAGAACCGAACATAAATCCACAGATGACTTCAGAGTACTCTCCATCTCTGTACATTTGCTGTGCTGGCTTGACGCTATCTACAACATAATTGTGCGATGGCATGACACTAAAGGTGAGAAAATGGTTCATATGGCTCTGAGCGCTATTGGACTTCTTAGGTTATCAGTCACCTAGAACTTAGAATTACTTAAACCTAACTAACCTAAGTACATCACACACATCCATGCCCGAGGCAGGATTCGAACCTGCGACCGTAGCGGTCGCGCGGTTCCAGACTGTAGCGCCTAGAACCGCTCGGCCACGCCGGCCGGCTACTAAAGGTGAGATCTGGAGGTCTATTTATCAGCAACACTCCACCATTACAAACTCACCTGGGCTACGGATGGCTCTATCCTCTGTGTTGGTAAGACTGAACTGTGGGCAGCCATGTGTTCAAACTCTGTATGAAGACATTGTGAACTACTTCCGTACATATAGTGTGCATGCAGACAATTCAGAACACTGCATCAATACAGTGTCAAAAGAAGAAGCTAAAGGAACACCCATCTGTTTGAGAGAAATACTTGCTGAATTCTATGCACACAGAAAATTTTTATTTTCAGAATACTATGTATAATGTTGTGAAGATTGAACCAATGTATTCTTATTGATGAACACCATTGCTGATGTGTAAATAAAAAAAACTTGTGGCAAATCTTCGTTGTTTTTCTTATTTAACTACCCAGTCATTACATAATGTAAGGTGTAGCCATCGCAGCTCAGTCGGTAAGATAATTGTGCTTTAGTGGTTAGCTATACTATTATTATTACTATTATAAGTGTTCATTTTTCTATAAAAGCCCATTGCACACCAAACGCTGATATAGTCGGTAGCATGGAAGGGCGGGTGAAGCGTCAAGAGTTTGTCGCAAGTGGCTGGTCCTGTGATGGTGCAGAAGAAGATCGAACAACAAAAAGAATGGGATACTCCTACATGATAGTAAATGAGAGATAATTATAACTCCATCGAACTGAGACAAGACAAATGTTATCATTTCACCAAATGGAGTCCACTTTCGGCACGTATGCGTATTTTCTAAACTGCTGCTTCAAGCCAAGTATCAGCTAATGTGAAATGATTTTCCCAAGATATGTGCAGACTGCTCTAATCAAACACACTACGGGTTCCTCGTGATTAATAAATCAAGGAAAGTGAATTGTGATAAGTATAGACGGAACTTCCAGCAGTTTCTTGAAATATAGCCGTGAAAAGAATGATGAGTGTGTTAGTACACATCGCACCAAGGACAAGTTCGCACACATGTCAGGCACTCAGCACGAGAGGATAGGTATGCATAGACAGAGAATGCGTCTGTACACAGATGGAAAATTTCAGTCTCTCGAACGTCAAGTTAAAAAGCTGAAGATGTATGCCCAGACCCTTCTGAGACTGATCTACGAATTAGATGCTAGGGTTAAGGAACCAGAGACGTACATCTGGATTATTCTGAGAAAGAAAGTAGACAACTTAGCTGTAAAGTTTGATGGAACTGGTAAGGAAGCACATGACTTAACAGTGAAGGTTGAGCGAAATGTATAAAGATGCAGCCTGTGAAGTAGCCTGTTCAGCATAATGTCATCACTGCACGGAAGGCTGTTCGAGAGAAGTTACGGCTGCTAAGGTAACGACATTTGGAGCGAGAGCAGACGCTGAGAGAAAACTTAAACCAGTTACTCGATGATCTCTCAGTGAAATTACACAACTACAATGCTGTTGCCGGTTTCATTAACTGTCACTGTGGTGCTGGGATAAATAGAGCACTTGTTGTCAGCAGTGAAAAACCATACATGCTGGGCTGGCAGCCTATGAGTTTAAACGGAAAAACAGTACAGGTAGGTGACAGGGAATTCCAAAGGACACACCAGGTCTACTGAACGTCGTTTTCCTAAAACCCTCAAAAACAGTAAAATTTACACCCGGAGATCTGGAGATGTATGGTGAAATAATAAAATTGACCGATGTACACACGAAAGCAGGAAAATAACACAGTGAGAAATACAGAGACGTTATAAAATCTTTATTATTCGGTGGTCGGTATGGCAGGGTTAAGGTATTGACATTTAGCATAAAAGAGTCAGCAATCAGCTCCCTCTGTATATATACTACAACGACATAGTGAAATAATAGATCGACTATGGACAATACCGCTCAGTCATTATGAAATTAAGAGGTTGTGTGAATAATTTGAGAGCTTAGAGAGAGAGGTATACTCGAATGAGTTTGGAGACAGTAGTTTGAGAACTGCCCAAATCAGCACGCAAAACGTACTATCATAGGCATGTTACGCTTAGAGGTTTGCATGACTTATGGTAGGCTTGTCTTCTAGATATAAGGAAATATTCACATGAGAATAATGGACTCAAGTGTATTTCAATGGTTATTGACACACAGGCCAAATTTGCTTGAGCATTGCCCATTGAAACAAAAATGGGGTGAGATGCTGCGGTGGTGTTTAAGCGTTTGTTGCAGAAAGAAAATTGATGCCCAGACAACCTCCAAACCGATCGCAGCGGAGAGTTTTACAATACAATTTCAAGACAGTGCTGTAGCAGTATGGAGTATATCACTACTCAACATTCACCACCTGAAGGCGACTATCGTGGAACGCCTAAACAGAACAGTAAAAAGCCAAATGTGAATGAGTTTCAATCTTCATGGCTCATACAAATGTACAGGTATCCTCCCAGAAGTAATTTCGCAGTATAATCGAACCAAATATAGCACAATAAAAATGAGACCAATCGATGTTCATGATAATGGACTCATGGATGCAGTTTACTACTGTATTAAAATGCTGTATCCATGTAAACAGAATTTTAATGTGGGTGATTCGGTACGTATCTCAAAACACAAGACAGCATTTGAGAAGTCATACCTCTCAAACTGGTGGAGTGATAAATTCATGGTTCCCAAAGTGTAAAGAACATATTCCAGAACCTGCACCTTAAAGCATAGCAGTGGCACTGAAATTTCAGGATACTTTTACACAGAGGAAATGCAGAAGAGCTCAGGATCACAAGTCTTTCGTATGGAGTGTGTCATAGGACGTCGAGGGAAACAGAGCGTTAGTTAAATGGCTTGGTTTTCCTTCAGCGGACGATATGCTGTATAATGGGTTGCACGGAGCACAACCAGCACAGTAGCACAAAATTCATGATAGGAGACACATTATAGGAGGTGGTGATATTCTCGACAAACTTCCAATCGAATTGCACATTCCGGGGTATAATTACTGCAGGCCTGGTAGAAAGTTTCAAAACGTTTTGCTCGTGGTGACAAGGGGATTAACCTGCTTGATGAGGCGCGTTGGAACATAGCATTGCATACGTAACACATTCAAATCTTCCAGGACGACACACTGCAAATCGAATTTTAGCTGATAAAGGTAAGGCAATACATGCGAGAAAGGAGATTAGTATAGCACAGTGCTTTGCAGCATTCGTAGTTGGTAAAACCATGTGTGATAAAATTAGATTGGGCTTGGGTGTGAATTTCAAGCTAGTTATGAACGATGCACATCGTGTACTGAAGAAGAAGAAGAAGACAACCATGAAGGAAAAGAAGAAATTGGTGTCTCAAAAGCTGTATCCTGACAGTGATGCACGCAGCTAAAAGTGCCCTTAAGCATAAAGCACCAGTTAAAGTACCCAGGGTTCTGCCGATACCCTAGACATCCGGCCTCGCATGTCTCTCAGCGATGGGTTCACTGGCTACTGGTGCTGCAGCTATTACCAGAACAGTGAAGAACGCACAGAAATCCCAGGAGCAGCTAGAGTAAGTAAGAAAACGAAACCACATGATGGAAGCAGCAGCGATCAGAAAAGGACTATTCCTGAAACCATACAAGAAAAGACTAGGTCTCTTTACAAATTAAAAAGGAAGCCCATTACCCATCCTACTGGATAGACTGCATACAGATACAGGACTCATCAAGTTCGTTAGGATCAAATTCAGCGTTGCAAGATTCTGTGGTGTGTTCATGCAGGATACATTACTGAAGACTACGTGGAAATTCGAAGAATGTGGAACTGTGAATTTGAACGTTGTCAGAGGCCAGGAACGCACTGGGTAGCATATGTTAAGAAAAATACAAATAACGTCTACTGTTTCGACTCATTTGGAGACTTTCAGTTGCCAGAAGAGTTACAACGTTACTTCACCGACAGAAGGTGTATGTTTTGCAATTTTCATCGCGACGAAGACTTTAATACTTACTTATGCGGACAGCCACGTTTACGAAGAAGCCAATTTATAAGGCCGTGCATTAAGCATCCACCAGTCAGTTGTGGTTCAGATGCAATGTCATATACTATGACTTTAAAAGAACGATCGTCAGTATTACGTGCGAATTACATCTAAATAATTGATTTAAGCAACGGGAAGTGGAGTACTGCGCTGACCGGACTGGAGACAGAGAACAGCACTCCGAATATCACGAAGGTACGTTGAACGAGCAGAGACCCGGAAGCGGCCGCAGCGGCCTTCAACCAAGCGAGACCTGTTGGAAGCAGTAGCGACGACCTTTAGTTTGCCCGACCGGAAGCGTCGACGGCGATCTCTAACCAGTCAGGGATTGCAGCGTCCCCATATTGTCAACGACGACAGGATGGGCGTAAGGTATAACACCAAAGTGCACAACGCACAGCGTGGCACTTCACAGCAGAACGGCAAGGTGATAACACGTGCAAACTATGAGTTTCTTGAATCATTAGGTCTGAAATTGTGCACTGATGTCGTTCGACGTAACTACCCTGGTGGAATACGACGAGTATAATATACGCCAGGAATACTTCTCGTATAAACCTTATACATCCATCACATTCAACGAGAACGAGGAAATTAGGATTGTCATCCAACACCAAGACGTTTTAACCCTCCCATGCAAGAGTTTCATATATCTTGATGGATCATTTACGAAAATAATGATACTGCCAAAGTAGCATCGATCCTTACACAAAATGCTTTAGCTTTTCTGTTTCATGAGATACAATACGAACTAAATGGGGTCGAGATTGACTGTACACGCAGTGTAAGCGTAACATCAACTCTTAAAAGGTATATCTCTGCTTCTCCCTCGGATCTGAACGATTTAGAAAATGCTGGTTGGTTCATAGACGAGCCAATGGAAAGAATAGTGGAAGAGTACAAGAGATTTATGGCATCTATAGCTTTACAACTGCTTACGGGATACTCTGAGTACATGCGGCAAATTCTTCTAGTAAAGAGGAACTTATTCTGGTATGGATAACTGCTCATATATTTAAGGAGCTCAAGAGGAGAACGAGATTATCATCAATAAAAAAATATGGATAATTCCACACATCACTGTATTGGATGAGTAGCATTTGAAGCTTTTAAAAGTTTTGAATGCTGGTTTGTATCTATAGTTATCCTTCTGTTCATGGGAGGTTTTCGAGTACTCAGTGCTACGAACGTTGTCTATTAAAACCTCCACTCTATTGCACATGCCCAGGTTCATCATATTTGCGTTTCAGGAGAACAGAAGTGGGAATACTGCAAATGATTCCACCAAACTTGACAACTGCAGTTTATCTAAGGCCAGAGTCTACCTGAACTACGAATTATACCCGTACGATAATTTACACTCGCAGTGGAACGTAGATTTATAAAGTCTAGCATATGACATGTATGTGAGGTTCTGTGCTTCATACTATGAAGAAGAAGGACGTCTACCCAGTCCACGGAAATTCAAGGAGCTGGCGCCAGTCAGCGTAACAGACTGTTCAAAACAGAACGAGAGAGTTAAATCTGGATCTATAGATGTACGAATTGAATTTGAATCTTCGGAAATTTTCTCAGAACACACTGCAACATATGGTCTAGTATTACATGAACGTGTCATTAACTATTGCCCACAACCTGGTGTTGTGCAAAGAGCTGTGTAAACGAACAAGTGCAGCAGTAAACCCAGAGCGTTTGACAGTGGTATTTTAAGGTGTGCCGGCCGGTGTGGCCGAGCGGTTCAAGGTGCTACTGTCTGGAGCCGCGCGACCACTATGGTCGCAGGTTCGAATCCTGCCTCGGGCATGGATGTGTGTGATGTCCTTAGGTTAGTTAGGTTTAAGTAGTTCTAAGTTCTAGGGGACTGATGACCTCAGATGTTAAGTCCCATAGTGCTCAGAGCCATTTGAACCATTTGAGCCATTTCAAGGTGTAAACATCATTGCAGACACTCAGGGCCTCGATGATGATGATGAGCACAGAGAGCTCATGTTTAAATGTGTTGCATTCATAGCACACAAAGAAGTTGCCGGAATAATAGAGACATTATCAGCAAGCATTGCATCGCTGAGGTCTTTCAAGGATGAGAAGTGTGCTGAAACACAGAGGAGTGCAAAATGGTTATCACGCTTCTATGATGAAATTCAGTGGGATGATCCTAGTATACAGTATAAAGATATGATGACGCTGCTTCGGTTATTCGACCTCACGCATACCGTCATCTACATCAAAGGCTAGGAGAAGATCACATTAATGTGTCGAATCTTCAAGTCTGCTGCTATTCAGGACCTGGAATTCTGCAAGTGTCCTGCTGTCCATCGACTCAAGAAGAGGAGGAAAGAAGAAGAAGAAATGTGAAAACCCGTGTTGTGTCTGCTTACGAAAATGTAAAATTACTTTTAATTTGGATGAAAAACAAATTACTTTTATACCTCACAATCTGTGTATGATTTCTCTTCATCCTGATCCCACTTTGATAGTATACAATTTTGCTCGGATACTATGTCTGTTGTTTTCTTCAAGTACTTGTGATATAATGTTAGACGTATTTGCTATATATCTTTGGAAGTGGACATGGTCACGTGCCTCCTATCTCCATAAGCCATTTGGTGCAGCAGGATAGGCGTAATCGCGTGCAACCATTCTACGTATTTTGTTATCTTCCATGATGAACTTCATCTTCATGTTCAAACTAATTTCATTTGTGTCTTTCACATCCTCTATGTATACCATTGGGATAGGTTTTTGGAGAATAACAACAAAGACGTATGGTAAGTATTTTTTTCATTTATTCAGTTATCACAGATGCAGTTTGATTCTTGATGTATGATTTGGTTCTTGAGGTACAGTTTGGTTGTAATGTTCAATACAGAGATACTTTTCTTTACACAATAACAAAAGAATTCACTCTTTGAAATACTTACAATTATCATATCTATAAATCTAAGCTAAAACTAAAGCGGAGATACTTTTATTCTTACACTACAGCAGTCCCAACAGTATCAGTTACATAGTTGTTATACAACAATTTTCATAGACTGTGGGCGTTATATAGATATTAAGTACACACACACACACACACACACACACACACACACACACACACACACACACGCAAATGGTTCAAATGGCTCTGAGCACTATGGGACTTAACTCCTGAGGTCATCAGTCCCCAAGAATTTAGAACTACTTAAACCTAACTAACCTAAGGACATCATACACATCCATGCCCGAAGCAGGATTCGAACCTGGGACCGTAGCGGTCGCGCGGTTCCAGACAGTAGCACCTAGAACCGCTCGGCCACTCCAGCCGACACACACACACACACACACACACACACGCACACACACACACATATTCTTAAAATTAATCTGATTTGGACGGACAGCAGCAGGTAAAACTTAAACAAAAATTTCTACTCGTATTTACGTGACATGCAAGGTGAGTATATATATTTCTCATATACACTACTGGCCATTAAAATTGCTACACCACGAAGATGACGTGCTACAGACGCGAACTTCAACCGACAGGAAGAAGATGCTGTGATATACAAATGATTAGCTTTTCAGAGCATTCACACAAGGTTGGCGCCGGTGGCAACACCTACAGCGTGCCGACATGGGGAAAGTTTCCAAGCGATTTCTCATCACAAACAGCAGTTGACCGGCGTTGTCTGGTGAAACGTTGTTATGATGCCTCCTGCAAGGAGGAGAAAAGCGTACCATCACGTTTCCGACTTTGATAAAGGTCGGATTGTAGCCTATCACGATTGCGGTTTATCATATCGCGACATTGCTGCTCGCGTTGCTCGAGATCCAATGACTGTTAGCAGAATATGGAATCGGTGGGTTCCGGGGGGAAATACGGAACGCTGTGCTGGATCCCAACGGCCTCGTATCACTAGCAGTCGAGATGACAGGCATCTTATCCACATGGCTGTAACAGGTCGTGCATCCACGTCTTGATCCGTGAGTCAAGACATGGAGACATTCGCAAGACAACAATCATCTGCACGACTGTTCGACGACGTTTGCAGCAGCATGGACTATCAACTCGGAGACCATGGCTGGGGTTACCCTTGACGCTGCATCACAGACAGTAGCGCCTGCGATGGTGTACTCAACGACGAACCTGGGTGCACGAATGGCAAAACGTCATTTTTTCGGATGAATCCGTGTTTGGCGACATCGCGGTGAACACACATTGGAAGCGCGTATTCGTCTTCGCCATACTGGGGTATCACCCAGCGCGATGGTAAGGGTGCCATTGGTTACACGTCTCGGTCACCTCTTTTTCGCACTTTGAACAGTGGACGTTACATTTCAGATGTGTTACGACCCGTGGCTCTACCCTTCATTCGATCCCTGCGAAACCCTACATTTCAGCAGGATAATGCACGACCGCATGTTGCAGGTCCTGTACGGGCCTTTCTGGATACAGAAAATGTTCGACTGTTGCCCTGGCCAGCACATTCTCCAGATCTGTCACCAATTGAAAACGTCTGGTCAACGGTGGCCGAGCAACTGCCTCGTTACAATACGCCAGTCACTACTCTTGATGAACTGTGGTATCGTGTTGAAGCTGCATGGGCAGCTGTACCTGCACACGCCATCCAAGCTCTGTTTGACTCAATGCCCAAGCGTATCAAGGCCGTTATTACGGCCAGAAGTGGTTGTTCTGGGTACTGATTTCTCAGGATCTATGCACCCAAATTGCGTGTAAATGTAATCACATGTCAGTTCTAGTATAACAAATTTGTCCAATGAATACCCGTTTATCATCTGCATTTCTTCTTGGTGTAGCGATTTTAATGGCCAGTAGTGTACAATTTATTTACTTATTTACTTATTTATTTATTTTCGTCTCTTGTAGAGATATTTTCTTACAAGGGCAGTTTTCGTTGACCCCCCCCATGGCGTGCATATATTTTACAATTCTTCACGATGAACACGGAGCTTAGATTTTACTTTTTACAAGATATATATACATGACACACACACGCTACTCTGCAGACTCTCTCTCTCTCTCTCTCTCTCTCTCTCTCTCTCTCACTCACACACACACACACACACACTCACTCACTCTTCTCTTCTTCTCACTCAGACTACTCCATTCCTAATAAGTGAATAGTGTCAGTGCGGAAGAGTTTCAATCCCGTCATCACAAATGCTCTGCTGCAACCTTTGCCATCACATCATCATAGCTCTGAATATTTTGACCCTTTAAAATTTGGTCAGGGGATGCATTTTCTTACGCCATAACGCCCACACCATTCGATTCTCATCAAAATTTCACGATGTTCTCTCATATTCTTCATCGTTTTATCGAAAATTATTCATTAATTTAAGAAAATTCTTCTCAAAGTCACACGATGCGGAAGCCATCAGCATTGTATTCAGATCACTACACTCCTTCTACCAGGGGGACCACTTGAAGGAGACAGCCCGGGTGATCCTAACCAGCCTCATCTGAGGCACTGCTAAAGGTTACGATAGTGAATGATGTATCTCCATTTATTCCCCAATCTTGTCATCGGTTATGGGATGCAGCCTCCTCGCGGAACTAGTTGCTCTGGACACAGTGGCAAATCGGCCAGCACATCATGCAGACTAACCAGGTAGGTCAGTTCTGCCTCCATCACAAATCCCACACTGGAATCAGCCACTATACCCTCTATTTTTGCACCTACTCCCTTGCATTCGTCTTCGGGCACCCGTCGAAACTCTCCACTCGGAGTAATTGCTGCATGGCGTACCTGTATAAGTTATTTACATCCAGGTACATTATGTAACTCGAATCAAGGGATGTGTTGAACCTGTCACCCATCCGTGAGTTATTTGCCATTGTATGCCTATGGACACATTGGTGAAGTCCCCCCACCGACCCATCACTCAAAGAAAGGAAGCGCATCAGCATCGGTCAATAGCTCGACGCTGCGCTCCGTTTCCTTGAGTACAGCGTCCCAAGACAACCCAGGGCCTGTATAATAAAAGGTGGGATCCAGAGAATATGCGGTCATGAATTTTCTCGAAAACGTCTGCAAGCAAGTACAAGCCTGTGTACATGTAAACCTGTGCATACACACCTAATGTGGAGATGTTGAATTCCCTCCAGAAATTCACAGCATGCTCATACTCTGCATCCGTTATGGCATAACGTGTAAGGTTGCTAGAGAATGCAGTTATGTCAGGTAGCCTGGTTTCGTTGAGTTTTGTCGTGCTATCCACATAATCATATAGGAAAACCCCTTCCTAGTCACGAGTTGAAACTTTTCCTCATCGGAAAACGCAGCTCTGGTGATGTGCATATTCTTATGAGACGGAATTGCAACAAGTTTCTGGAGAGTTGCCTGCATAAAACGTAGTGAGTCAAGGAAGCGGAGCGTAATTCTTGGCGTCATTTGTTTGGAGAATCAAATATGCTTATCAACGCTCTTAGGCAGGACACTAACCTGATTTTTCTCCCAGCATGAACTAACCAAGTGCTCAACAAGAAAGAGAGCGTCATACTCGCTTAAATCATAAGAGAAAACGGGTATGTGTTGCTGTAATCGATACTTCAAGTTGCATGTGTTATGGGCGGCGCCATAGAACTTCCCCGTAAGATGACAATGGTCCCTGCGAAGAGTTTCCGCTTTCCTATGTAACGGCAGCCCACAAACATGATAGTGAACCGTGTCATTGAACAATTTGGTTATAAGAATGTTGTCGGTGTAAAGCTTATCAGCCTCCCGTGAAAGTTTTTCGAACTCAATAAGAATTCAAATTGCAGGATCATCTCCAATATAAGATATTTATCGTTTAAGACTCGAATCATAAGATGAAGCACCTTGGTATGCTGCCGCATGTAGTAGGTGTTTCTCTGTGAAGGTAGTATGCGAGGCTGTGGGGTCTCCTTCACAGTGGGTCACAGGAATGAGGAGGCATTCGAAGTCAGGGTACACCACAAACAGACATCGCTCCTAATGGCGAGCGTTCTTAAAGGTTATGAATTTGCTTTCCTCGGTAAGCATAATAATACGTACCGGGTCCTTGGAAGTGCAGTCTACTAGATGCTTTGCTAGTAGCTTGTTTGAGGAAAAGGCATCGAGGCACCCAAATATGCTTTTCACACCTATGTTTACTAATTTCGGCTGAAAGTACGTGGGACATGTCTTTCATCCACCAGTAATAATAACTGTCCTCCTTATTTTCCTCCTCCGAGAATAGCAGCATGCTCACATGCATGTCTACGTTCACCGGCAAATTTTGAGACTATACACCTATTCTGATTATCTGACTTGCGTCTCTCCAGGACATAAAAATGAACCGATACTCCTGTATTCTGCGCCTCAACTTTAGGTATGTCCCGGTTCTTGACGGTGAATTCGATACCGTTACAGTTATACCCACCAGGGATAGTGTCTTACACATGTGGTATCTGCCTGGACTCTCTGGATGAATCAAGTAATTTCTTTCGCAAGCCAGGATTGTCCATGCAAAACAAGCCTAATGAGTTTTATTTTGAATGTTAATATATGGCTTCTTATCAGGTATACCCTTAGGGAGTATGACGTAGCTGAGCTGTACATTTACAGGATCATAGACACGTGTAGTATTCAGCTGTGTACTTTAGCCCTCTAAGTTCCATCTCGGAAAACAGCTCCAATACAGCACTCAAGGTGGACACACGAAACCGCTCGGTTATTGATGTGACCCATGATATCACGTCATCCCCCCCCCACCCCCCCCAAAGACAATGAAAGCTCGTCTCTTCAGTGCCAGAGACCTGTTTGGGGGAATGCGACAGTTCAATGCACAGCACAGCGCGATATTTAATAGCGTGATACCACGGATAATTAATAATCTGGACGAGCTCCGTTTTCAGAACAGGAAGACACGCTTTCAGAAACCCTACAGGGTAGCAGTACTCCTATGCTCGATCCTAGTGAACGACATTTCCTCCTCAAAGGCGTCTGCAATCACCGAGTATTGTAATTGTGGTACAGTGTTCCTAATCTGATGTCATTCACTATGAGGACGGGGGCGGAAGCTGTCGCTAGCCATAGGATTATTACTACTGTTATTATAACTAGTTGAGGATGATGCTGCTGTTACTACTCGCTGCGTGGAGAATAGGGAAGTGCACGTACCTCGCGGTTTGGGCAAGGACATGGGGGAGGAGATGATTGTTTGCAGCCTCCGTGTTAGCGTCCTGGCTGCGGCTGTAGAGATGGTTGTTGGCACAACCCTGCAGCAGTTGCCTGAGGGAAGAACGACCATGGACGACACACCAGAGCTGGTACGGTTGCGGTGGGAACGGGGGTGGGGGGGCAGCGACTGCGACTGCGGCTGCAGCTGCAACTGTTGGGTGGCGGTGGCTTACCCTGCTCCTGATCCTCTGAACTAGCTATAACAACAAAGAATATCCGTCAGACTCGTAGGCTGCGAAACAACAGCGTATTATGTATACATAGCGCTACGATGAAATTTTAGAAAGACTTTTTTTTTTTTTTTAAGGAAAGAATAAAGGCTCAGACTCGTTGACCACTAAATAACAGCATAACGCATATTTAGTACTACGAAGAAAAGCAAAAATATACTTACGATGGTGATTCTGCTGCTGCTGCTGCTGCCGCCGCTGCCACATCTCAGCTTCTAGCGGATTCACGATTCGGTGAATGTACAAGGAAAAAATTAACGCCGAAATCTGAACAAATGTTATGAAATCTGAACACACGCTATGACACTTTTTTAACTTCGAAAACTGAACACACAGGGATTTGATGCTACGAATCTTTTTACGAAAATATACTTTGACATCTCAAAACACAGTGATTTGATACTACGAAGCTTTATGAAAATATGCTTTGAAATTTGAACACAGTGTGATTTGATACTATGAAACATTTTATTACGAAAATATACGCCGCAAAGTCCGATCTCATTCTGTGAAATTAAATATGTGCTTACCTGGTATATGCCGGCCGGTGTGGCCGAGCGGTACTAGGCGCTACAGTCTGGAACCGCGCGACCGCTACGGTCGCAGGTTCGAATCCTGCGTCGGGCATGGATGTGTGTGATGTCCTTAGGTTAGTTAGGTTGAAGTAGTTCTAAGTTCTAGGGGACTGATGACCTCAGCAGTTAAGTCCCATAGTGCTGAGAGCCATTTTCACCTGGTAATTCACCTTACCTCGGGCGTTTGGCACTGCCCCTGGTGCCGCTGCTCGTGCTGCTTGAAAAACGCTTCACCTTTCAAGCAGACTAACACGGAAACAGGAAAACTGACGTTCTAACGCAGCCATTGACGGTAGCAGAATGAGGATGAATGTGCAGTGGCTAGGGCAGGGCTTAACAACTGGCCAGTTTTGAGCACGAGTACTCGCGTCTGCTCAGGCAAGTGCTCGCGAGCAGATGCAGGATCGCGGAGCAGGGAGGGAGGGGAAATGCGCGCGCACGCTTGTATGTGATCTCGCGTTCTTAGTAGATTTAACTAGCCATCTGAATGCTTTGAACATTTTACTACAAGGTAAAGATCTGCTATTGATAAGGTAACCTGAATCCGCCCAGCTTTCGCTCCCATACTACAAAGTTGGTCGAAAGATTGAACGGTGCACAGATAACTTAGTCTTGGTACTGACTTCCTTCTTGCAGAAGAGAGTAGATAGCAGCTGAGCGCTCATTGCATTAGCTTTGCTACACCTCACTTCCAGTTCTTTCACTATGTTACCATCCTGTGAGAATATGCATCCTAAGTACTTGAAACCGTCCACCTGTTCTAACTTTGTTCCTCCTATTTGGCACTCAATCCGTTTATATCACTTTCCCACTGACATTACTTTCGTTTTGGAGATGCTAATCTTCATACCATAGTCCTTACATTTCTGATCTAGCTCTGAAATATTACTTTGCAAACTTTCTATCGAATCTGCCATCACAACTAAGTCATCCGCATATGCGAGACTGCTTATTTTGTGTTCACATATCTTAATCTCACCCATCCCTTCTATTGTTTTCAACATATGATCCATAAATAATACTAACAACAGTGGAGACAGGTTGCAGCCTTGCCTTACCCCTGAAACTACTCTGAACCATGAACTCAATTCACCGTCAACTCTAACTGCTGCCTGCCTAACTATGTAAAGACCTTTAATTGCTTGCAAAAGTTTGCCTCCTATTCCATAATCTCGTAGAACAGACAGTAACTTCCTCCTAGGAACCAGGTCATATGCCTTTTCTAGATCTATAAAGCATAGATACAATTCCCTGTTCCACTCGTAACACTTCTCCATTATTTGCCGTAAGCTAAAGATCTGGTATTGACAACCTCTAAGAGGCCTAAACCCACACTGATTTTCATCCAATTTGTCTTCAACTAATACTCGCACTTTCCTTTCAACAATACCTGAGACGATTTAACCCACAACGCTGATTAAAGAGATACCTCTGTAGTTGTCACAATCTTTCCTGTTTCCATGTTTAAAGATTGGTGTGATTGCTGCTTTCGTCCAGTCTGATGGAACCTGTCCCGACTCCCACGCCATTTAAGTTATCCTGTGTAGCCATTTAAGACCTGATATTCCACTGTATTTGATGAGTTCCGACTTAATTTCATCCACCCCAGCCGCTTTATTGCACTGCAATCTATTGACCATTTTCTCCACTTCCTCAAATGTGATCCTATTTCCATCATCATTCCTACCCCATTGTACATCGAAATCTGAAACATTACTGATCTTGTTTTCACCTACATTGAGCAACTCTTCAAAATATTCCCTCCATCTGCCCAAGGCATGACACTAGACTCGCATTCGGGAGGACGATGGTTCAATCCCGCGTCCGGCCATCCTGATGTAGATTTTCCGTGATTTCCCTAAATCGCTCCAGTCAAATGCAGGGATGGTTCCTTTGAAAGGGCACGGCCGACTTCCTTCCCTAATCCGATGAGATCGATGACCTCGCTGTCTGGTTTCCTTCCCCAAACAGCCCAACCCCAAAGCATCAACAGGATTCACCAACAGTTTTCCTTACCTGTCCAAAATACTTGTCATTTCCTTCTTACCTCCCTTTCGAAGACTGCTAATTACACTGCAGAATGGTTTTCTAGCAGCTTGACCCAAAGTCTCCAACCTGTTTCCAAAGTCTTCCCAAGATTTCTTCTTGGATGCTGTAGTTATCTATTTGGCTTTGTTTCTTTCTTCAACATAACTTTCTCTGTCTACCTGAGTCCTAGTATGTAGCCATTTTTGAAACGCCTTCTTTTTCCTTTTACAGGTTGCCTTGACTGTGTCATTCCACCAAGCCGTTTACTTCATCCTATCTTTACACACTGCTGTTCAAAGACATTCTTTAGCCACTTCTAGTACTGTGTCCCTGTACCTTGTCCATTCCTTTTCCAATGACTGTAATTAACTACATTCAACTAACTGGTACCTTTCTGAGATCACTGTAATGTACTTGTGTCTCATTTCTTTATCCTGAAGTTTCTCCACTCTTATCCTCCTACATATGGACCTGACCTCCTGCACTTTCGGCCGCACAATACCAATTTCACTGCAGATTAAATAGTGATCAGTGTCATCCAAGAATCCCCTGAATACACAGCCGGCCGGAGTGGCCGAGCGGTTCTAGGCGCTACAGTCTGGAACCGCGCGACCGCTACGGTCGCAGGTTCGAATCCTGCCTCGGGCATGGATGTGTGTGATGTCCTTAGGTTAGTTAGGTTTAAGTAGTTCTAAGTTCTAGGGGACTGATGACCACAGCAGTTAAGTCCCTTAGTGCTCAGAGCCAGCCTGAATACACGTGTGTCCGTCACAGCGTTCCTGAATTCCTGATCTGTTATTATATAGTCAATGACAGATCTGGTTCCCCTGCCTTCCCAAGTATACCGGTGAATGTTCTTATGTTTACAAAAGGAGTCTGTGATTACTAAGCCCATACTGGCACAGAAATCCAAGAGTTGTTTCCCGTTCCTGTTGGCCTCCATGTCCTCTCCAAATTTACCCATAACCTTTTCATACCCTTCTGTTCGATTTCCAATGCTGGCATCAAAATCACCCATGAGCAGAACACTGTCCTTGTCCTTTACTCTAACAACTACATCACTGAGTGCGTCATAAAAACTATCCATCTTATCTTGATCTGTCCCTTTACAATGCGAATATACTGAGACAATCCTAATTTTCTTGTTAGACACTGTCAAATCTGTCCACATCAGTCGTTCGTTTACATACCTTATTGCAACTACGCTGGGTTCCAGTGTAGAAATGTGTCATCAAAATAATTTAAAACAGAGCTCTAGCCGAAGCTGCAAAAGAAGGGGTGGTAGACGGCTGCGAACTGTTTGAGTACCCATGCTGGCATTTATTTGAAGTCGTTTAGTCAAACTGTGGTATCACTATGAACAGATGAGGACAAGGATACTACATCTTCCAGTGTCCTAAATGTCCTAGAAACTGCACTGCTTCGCTCTGTACATGTTTGTTGCTTATTATTTTGTGTTCTTTCACTGCAAAGGAATAGAACTAATGTACTACGTTACATTTAGTTTTGAATTTTTTAATAGTCTTATAAGAATAGCCCAAAACTATTCTTTCGAAACACAACACATCATTATCTTTTCCTTGTCACCAGACGCACGCTCCACTTATCTGGCTGAAAGAAAGGACACGGTGTGTCCTTCTAGAGGTGATGTCATGTAAACACGGACTCTCTGGAATACGTTGCCAAAATTCCGACGAAACGTTACAAAACAAGAAAGAAACCGAAGATACAAAGTAGCCTTTCAGGACTACTCCGCTGGTGGGAAAAGCTGTACCTAATTGAGTTTTGTGCCTCCATCAAGAACGGTTCTCCTGAATGTTAATAATTTTACGTAAAATGTATTAAGCCTTAAGAAAGAATCCAATTTCTTTTATATTACTGACTGTGAGGTCTCTGTTGAGTGCATTACCTGTATGTTTCTGTCACATGTAGTACATACGTAACACATTAGCACATTAACATACAGTCAGACAGTTCCCAAAATTAAGATATACTGCTTTAATCGTCTTGCAGCGACGATGGAACAGACCATTATTTCAGTATGCAGGTGTGCCTCAGGAAGGCGATCTGAGTTTCTCCGAAGCCTGCTCTGGCTAGTGAAGCCTCCAGACTGGAAAATTCCCCTGTCCGGAAGGGAGAGGGCAGCAGACCACTTCTGTTGGGGACACACGAGCTTCTCAGCTGATACGATCTCCAGCCGTTTGCTTTAAGCGATTCACAAACAACACGACGTCATTTCCGACAGGAGCGGGCGGTGTGCCTACGTGATGTTTCCAAGTGCAGACGTGCCGGCGCCCGCCCTTCCCCGACGCAGAGAAATCTGGAGGGTCAATTAAACGGGGCATCGCGATACGCGCGCGGAGGGAAATTTCTGAACGCGAGAAACAGTTGCGCAACGGGAGCGGTTAGGCCGCCGGAAGCAACGTGTTTACCTCCGGCCGAGACGTGAGGAGAAGGGCTGCTGATGCCTTTGTGCGTCTCCTTATTTCCTGGAATAATCCATCACCTTCTCAGCTTTTTAAGCGCGAAAATTTCACAGTAGAATCATTGCACTATTTTAATTAGTATTGTATCCTGAAAAGTTGATGAGATGCTTAGACTGTGTTTCCGCAATGTCGATCACCAGCAGAATATTTACTTCTATTACATCAAGAGAGTGTGAGCGATCAGACGATCTCATTTAGATATGAAACCAAGACCTACTTTTTCCCGTCTCACCGTCCTGCTGCAAACGGCGTGAGTTCATTGTCTTCCAGTTTCTGATCCACAGTAATCTCTGGAGCCGTTCTCCCCGCTCTCGACACTGACAACGCGTTTAGCTTACCTGCCAGGTTCCTCTTCTTGTTTCTGTCGCTGACGACCGTGATGCTGAGCTTATAAAATATGCCACACCACACATTTTTACTCCTTTTCTTTCACCAAATTTATTTTAAAGAATAACGTTGTTATCAGTACACTTTAATTACTAACAAGAAATTTTATTCGATATAATGGACAAATATTGGATTCAAACAAAAAAAAATCTCCTCATAAAAACTACCTCAGATTTCAGTGGTAGGACACATGTTTGAGGGACACTATGTAGTGTGTTCTCAGGTATTTGATACTTTTCGTATTATTTTGATGAGAAAATCTGAACTAGCTTTGAATTATATCATCCGTAGTAGAATTTTCAAATCACAAAGGATACAGTACAAGTGATTTTATTTTTGTACTTTGATAGTAAAACCTAATGATTTTATACTTTCAAAGTTTCACACTATGAATATTTCAAGATACTGATTTTCGCTACTTTATTTCCACTTTTATCATCTACTATTTTACCCCCTTTTACAGTTTTATGCGTCCATTTTCGTATCTGAACAGATGGTTTTTATATAATTGACTTTTTGCAATTTTAGTATAATTGTGGCAATCCTACCACTATCCCTCCCTTCCCCTCCCCCCCCCCCCCTTTCCTTGCCTTCCTTGTCCGTTTTCAATCCCCCTTGCTGCATTTTATAATTTCACTATTTTATGCCGTTTACATTTTACATACCCATTGTGCTACACTGTTACTATTTTAACGAGAACTTTTCCATAATTATACGTTCTACAATTTTAGCACCACCCCTCTTATTACACGCATGACATCCCCACCACCCCCTCCCTGTTACCTTGCCCCTCCTCCAATCTTCTTCCTCTCCCCCCTCCCCCCTCCCTTACCCCCATAGTATACTGATTTAAAAATTGAACATAGTTGCAAAATACACTGTGTTATGTGTCTCTGACTAGACAAGACGGGTTGGTGACGGAGCTACTTAGAACTGAAGATGGTTCTGACGGAATAATAAATGAAAATTATTTTAAACATCAGTAGAGCTGCTGAATCACTCAAGACGTATATGTCTATTGTGAGAAAGAGAAAACGATAGATTTGGATATAATTTTTTTAATAGCCCAGGTTCATAAGTGCATCCTCTGAAAATTCAAATGGAAATAGGTAGATACCTGGAGCTATTCCACATCCCCAAGAACCTTTTACTGATACCAAAAAGTGTCTTTTCAACTTCGACGCCGGCCGAAGTGGCCGTGCGGTTAAAGGCGCTGCAGTCTGGAACCGCAAGACCGCTACGGTCGCAGGTTCGAATCCTGCATGGGGCATGGATGTTTGCGATGTCCTTAGGTTAGTTAGGTTCAACTAGTTCTAAGTTATAGGGGACTAATGACCTCAGCAGTCGAGTCCCATAGTGCTCAGGGCCATTTGACCCATTTTTTTCAACTTCTACTAATAGTAGAGATGAGCGAAAATTTTACGAAATGGTCCCCAGGCCGTATGAAGCTTTTGAAAGTCAGCAGTAAATAACAGTTCCTAAGATAAGTGGCAAATCACTATAACACGAAAACAACACAGAATTTTCGGACTGCCCCTAACGCTTATTAATTATTTGAGTACTGGTTGACATGACCGTAGTCGTCTGTACCACGGTGTCACAAAACACGCACAGTCAAGTTCACAGCTCCCTACCCTCTTTTTCAGGCGGCTCTGTGAGTGCTGTGTACTGGGGCCGGTGTCAGTTCGGCACACATTTAAACTCGCTAAGATACTTCAATATCAGTAATCCCCAGAGAATTGTTTTGCTGACGTGAGAAGTGTGCTAAATAAATAAAAACTTATTCTGAATTATGTGATGCGCTGTTTTTGGATAACTCTCATGTGAAGTCTTTGTAAAGTTTAATTCATGTCGGTGGAATCCCGCATTCCCAGTACGTGTCGCAGCACATGAAAGTGGGTAGGAAAATCCCATGTGCGCCTAGACCCTGAGAGCAGCGATTATATACTGCAAGCACATCTTTACACATGCCATGACTGCCACTCCGTTGGAATAATGTCTTCTCTGTCCTGGTCACGACAATGTTTTTCATACACTCCAATGCGAGTGATGCAGCACAGAGTAGAAACCCTGAACTTGAGATTCGAATGCTGTCCCAGTAATCGTACACTATGTGATCAAAAGTATCCAGAAACCTAGCTGAAAATGACTTACGAGTTCGTGGCGCCATCCATCGGTAATGTTGGAATTCAGTACGGTGTTGGCCCACCCTTAGTTTTGATGACAGCTTCCACTCTCGCAGGCATACGTTCACTCAGGCGCTGGAACGTTTCTTGGGGAATGGCAACCATTCTTCACGGAGTACTGCACTGAGGAGAGATATCGATGTCGGTCGGTGAGGTCTGGCACCAAGTCGGCGTTCCGTAACATCCCAAAGGTGTTCTATAGGATTCAGGTCAGGACTCTGTGCAAGCCAGTCCATTCCAGGGGTGTTATTGTCGTGTAACCACTCCGTCGCAGGCCGTGCATTATAAACAGGTGCCCGATCGTGTTGAAAGATACACTCGCCACCCCTGTATTGCTCTTCAACAGTGGGAAGCAAGAAGGTGCTTAAAACATCAATGTAGGCCTGTTCTGTGATGGTACCACGTAAAACAACAAGGGGTGCAATCGCCTCCGTGAATAACACGACCACACCATTACACCACCGACCTCCTAGTGTTGGCACTACACACACTGGCAGATGAAGTTTACCAGGCATTCGCCATACCCACACCCTGCCATCGGATCACCACATTGTGTACCGTGATTCGTCACTCCACACAATGTTTTACCACTGTTCAATCACTCAATGTTTACGCTGCTGATACCAAGCGGGGCGTCGTTTGGCATTTACCGGCGTGATGTGTGGCGTATGAGCAGCCGCTCGACCATGAAACCCAAGTTTTCTCACTTCCCGCCTAACTAGCATAGTACTTGCAGTGGATCCTGATGCAGTTTGGAATTCCTGTGTGATGGACTGGGTAGATATCGCGCAGAGAAGTCATTGGTTGTGTCCTACCGCAAGCATACTTCACATACGACCAGATTCGCTTTGGGCTTTCTGACGGGTTTCGTTTCGAGACAAAGTCTCGTTGTGGAAACTATTATAAGCAACTCGCATTGAAGTCCATGCTAAATTTGGAGTTTCCGTGAAAGATAGCCAATCTTGGAGATTTAGCGTATTTTTAAATTTGGCATATATATATATATATATGCAAATGATTGAAGCGATTTCATAAATTGACTGCAGCTCCATTCATTGACGTACGGTCACGACACACTACAGATACATAGAAAAACTCATAAAGTTTTGTTCGGCTAAAGCCGCACTTCAGGTTTCTGCCGCCAGAGCGCTCGAGAGCGCAGTGAGACAAAATGGCGACAGAAGCCGAGAAAGAGTATGTCGTGCTTGAAATGCACTCACATCAGTCAGTCGTAACAGTGCAACGACATTTCAGGACGAAGTTCAACAAAGATCCACCAACTAACTCCATTCGGCATTTGTATGCGCAGTTTAAAGCTTCTGGATACCTCTGTAAGCGGAAATCAACGGGTCGGCCTGCAGTGAGCGAAGAAACGGTTGAACGCGTGTATCTGGACATGCTGGACAATTGGCTCGTGCCACAACTGGAGACCGACAGCACCGACTTCATCTTTCAACAGGATGGTGCTCCACCGCACTTCCATCATGATGCTCCGCATTTCATAAACAGGAGATTGGAAAACCGATGGATCGGTCGTGGTGGAGATCATGATCAGCAATTCATGTCATGGCCTCCACGCTCTCCCGGCTTAACCCCATGCGATTTCTTTCTGTGGAGTTAGGTGAAAGATTCAGTATTTTAACCTCCTCTACCAAGAAACGTGCCAGGACTGCGAGCTCGCATCAACGATGGTTTCGAACTCATTGATGGGGACATGCTGCGCCGAGTGTGGGAGGAACTTGATTATCGGCTTGATGTCTGCCGAATCACTAAAGGGGCACATATCGAACATTTGTGAATGCCTAAAAAAACTTTTTGAGTTTTTGTATGTGTGTGCAAAACATTGTGAAAATATCTCAAATAATAAAGTTATTATAGAGCTGTGAAATCGCTTCAATCATTTGTAATAACCCTGTATATATATATATATATATATATATATATATATATATGTATATATATATATTTTGCAACAGTGTTCTGACCGGTTTTGTGTACCAGGGAGGATCAGCTCCGCCGTTTGTTAATTTATTTGTTATAAATCTCTCAATTGCTGTCGTTACTATTTCTTTGAATTCAAGCCACATCTGGTCTACACTTATATTGTTAATTTCGAAGGAGTGGAGATTGTCTAACCGCGCGGAGTGGCCGCGCGGTTTGAGGCGTCATTCACGGACTGCGCGGCCCCTCCCGCAGAAGGTTCGAGTCCTCCCTCGGGTATGGGTGTGTGTGTTGTTCTTAGCGTAGGTTAGTTTAAGTTAGTTTAAGTAGTGTGAAAGTCTATGCACCGAAGACCTAAGCAGTTTGGTCCCTTAGAAATTCACACATTTTTGGGAGATTGTCTCTCAGGAAGGCGTCAAGTGAATTTTTGTCTGTTTTTTTGAATAGGTATATTTATCGTTTATTTTTAGAGGATTATGGGGGTTACAGTATTAAATCTTGCTAAGACAACCTTGTGTTCACTAATCCCTGCATCTGTTTGATGCGCGTTATTAACTCAGGATTATTTGGTGCTAAGAGGTTAAGTGTGTTTCCACAACCGTTTAATATTGGCGTGGTTCATGAAGTAACTGCTCGAAATAATTTTCAGAAAATGGGTTTAGCACAATTTCTGATGTAGTTTTATGCGTACATGTACTTTCGCCAATATACCGAGGGAAAATTAAAATCAACACCAACTATAATTGTATGAGATGGGTACGCGTTTGAAATCAAATTCAACTTTTCTTTGAACCTTTCAGCAACTGTATCGTCTGAACTGGGAGGCCGATAAAAGGATCTAATTATTATTTTATTCTGGTTGCCAACAATGACCCCTGCCTGTACTAACTCACAGGAACTATGTACTTCAATTACGCGATAAGATAAACTACTTCTAAGAGTAAGAGGAACAAACACGCCACTTCCAACTGTGTTTACCCTGTCCTTTCGGAACACCCTTAGGTTCTTCACAAAAATTTCGGCTCAGCTGATTTCCGGCTTTAGCCAGCTTTCAGTGCCTATACCGATTTGAGCATCAGTGCTTTGTATTAGTGCTTGGAGCACTGGTACTTTACCAACGCAGCCACGACAATTTACAATTGTTATACTGATGGTTCCTGTATCTACGTTCTTTCTGTGTTCCATTTGCACAATTTGTGACTGAAGCCCTTTTTGTGTTTTCCCGAGACCCTCTAATCTAAAAAACCGCCCAGTCCACGCCACACAGCTCCTGCTACCCGTGTAGTCGCCCCCTACATGTAGTGGACTCCTGACTTATTCAGCAGAACCCGAAACCCAATCACCCTATCGCGCAAGTAGAGGAACCTACAGCCTACACAGTGGTAGAATCGTCTGAGCCTCTGATTCAGACCCTCCACTCCGCCCTTTTCCAGAGGTCCGCAGTCGGTCCTGTCGACTATGCTGCAAAAGGTCAGCTTACTTTCATCTCACAAGCAAGACTGGCAGCCTTTATCACTTCTGTTAGCCACACGAAACCAGAGAGATCTCTTCCGATACAAAGTGACACCCGTCGTTGGTACCGACGTGACCTACCACGTACACTTGGCTACATCCTGTGCTCTTCATGGCATCTGAAAGGACCCTTTGCACGTCTGGAATAACTCCACCCGGTATGCACACGGAGTGCACATTGATTTCCATTCCTTTCTTGGCAGCCATGTCCCTAATGGGCCTTATAACGCGCCTAACATTGGAGCTCCCGACTACCAATAATCCCACCCTCTGTGATTGCCCGGATCATGCAGGTTGAGCGGTTGCTTCTTAAACAGCACAGGCGATGGCATCTGGCTGAGCAAAAGTGTCAGCCACAGACAACACCTGAACCTGTTTGCCAGACTAACTGGGGAGACCTTAAGTGCGGCCGTCTAGGAAGTCTTTCGCCGCCTGCTACGCCCTGGAGCGACATTCCGCTCGACCACAAGTGAGGGGTCAACCTCAGCGCGGGCAGTAACTTGGCTGGCCACTGGTGAAGACGGGTTGGAGGACTCGGACTTGCTGGACGTCCGGTGGATGCCTATGCCCAGCCCAAGACAGTGGTGCCCATAAACTACAGCTTCAAGCTGTGTAATCGAAGCCATCATAGCCTGGAGCTGAGAGCGAAGTGTCACTAACTCGGCTCGCATCCGCACACAACAATCACAGTCCCTATCCAAACAAAGACCGTGGAAAACTAAACTACCCAGATAAACGGACTATCAGCATGTGCTGCGCAACTCTACTGTAGACGCTGTCGAAAACGCAGGAACTGTGTCCAATAAATTAGATTAAGACCCAGAGATTCAAAAACCTAACAACTGAAGCACTCAGTTAAACTAAATAATTCGTCTCTTATTAGAGACTTTTAATATGTCACAATATCGCTTTAGTTTCCGACGCAAACGAAAACGCGAGAACTGTGGCTATTAGATATTTAATTAACATGCAGAAACTCAAGAGACTATACACAGATGAAATTCTGCAATTCGCTCCTAGTTAGGAACTCGTAAAAGTCACAAAATCGGTTAATTCTCTGTTGCTTCGTCAGTTTCGGCGGGCTGCTGCTGCCTGACTGAAATAAACAAAATTATCCTATCGTTCAATAATTAGTTTTCAACTTCGACCAATCGGGATTTGAAGAGAAAACACACAGGAAAGGAACCCTGGAAATCAGAGGTACCGAGAGGTTTGTATCGAGATCAATTAACGAAAATGCCTTAACGCATTCGTATATAATTATGCTGACTGTTAATCCGTGCAGTAAAGTGGGTGGAAAGTTGTTTATTGTGCTGCGAGAAGTTGAAGGTGCTCTGCTCCCTAAGAGTCTTTCTCGTGTGAATGGTCTTGTAAGGGCAATAGGGAATATTTACGTCACAGCAAGCAATTGTGAGAAAATGGGCGTAAGAGAACTACAACTATAGAATGAGCACTGCTTTTGGGCAATATATGGTCAAAATAACTTGCTTTTACATGATTCCTGGTCTGCGCGTAAAAACCATACTCTTCCAGAACAAACTATTGCTCCTGAAAAGTGTGTGACATTGCAGTTAATACCACATGAAACCACTGGACAAATTCAGACTCTGCATGTTTGTTTTGGCCATGCCTATAAAACATATTGTCACATTGTTGGCAGCTACGCTTAAAGGATAGTCAGTTTCACAAAAAGCTCCACGACAGACTGTTTCGTATGCGATTGCGTGCCCTCACAATCTATCTGTTCTCCTCATCCCATTACACCAATATGATTCCATATGAATTCTTTAAGAGTAGATTCCTGCACTGTTTGTAACTCCCAAGGAATGAGATTTTCACTCTGCAGCGGAGTGTGCGCTGATATGAAACTTCCTGGCAGATTAAAACTGTATGGACCGAGATTCGAACTCGGCACCTTTGTCTTTCACGAGCAAGGCAAAGGTCCCGAATTCGAGTCTCGGTCCGGCACACAGTTTTAACCTGCCAGGAAGTTTCAACTCCCAAGAAGTTCGCCTTCGATCTTGATGGTGCCGATCTTTGTGCGCCATTTTTCCTTTTGTGTTCACGATGCAAGTTAATGGTTTGTTTTGAGCATTTCTTGAACGTGGACGATGCCAATTTTGTGATGTGTAATACACACGTTCTCTTGAAGGTTGATTTCTGCACCTCCCGGACACTCATTTTGTGTCGCCGTCCTGATGCACATGGTGAGTCATTAGCAGTTAATATTTTAATATAATCGTTAACACAACACTTTCAACTGATCGTCATTTTTCCTGTTTTACGTCGTTGCTTAGTTGCTTCAAAATTCGTGGAGGTATGTTCCGTCTATGCAACTAATTGAAGGCAGTTTATTTATTTCCATATGCGTTTCGCTTCTTTTATTTGTGAAGCATCCTCAGTGGCCTGTAATACATGTTTCTTTTTATCCATATTATAAATGTATTATGTGGTAGTTCACAAAATGCACAGAAAACACCACCACAAAGAAATTAAAAGAAAAACTCCAAGCTAACAACATCATAGTCACAAGAGCTGATAAAGGGAACAGCACAGTACTGATCGATAAAGAACAATATGTAGAAAAAACTAAAGATTTCTTCTTTTCTAACAATATCACAAAACTGAAATCCGATCTAACAGCACATTTCCACACACATATAAAAAGCAACCTCAAAGACAGCAGACACATACAGATAATCAAAAACGTCACATCACACAGAAGAGCCCAAAAGCACCAACACTCAGAAGTCAACCCAAGGTCCACAATCTCCTTATTCCATTGAGGCCTTTTATTAATTTTATGAACGCGCACCATCGTACCATGTGGTAAAACAAATGGACAAAATCATAATGCAACATTATGAAATGAAGAAGAGCAGCACAGTGACAAGCACAAATGAACTCTTAACGCATTCCACAAACAGCATCACTCATCTCTTTCGACGTATAGCACATGTATACCTCAATACTCACTGCAGACACCGTAAAACTAACTGAAGAAAACTTACTGACATGCAGCTAACTACCTGCAGATAGTATTAATGAAATAACTAAAACCCTCAAAGCAACCTGACCGGAAAATTACTTCCAATTTGAAAAGGAATGGGCATCCCCAATATCAGGAACATTGCAAACATATTCATCAACCACACAGAAACACAATTTTTGACATAGTAATTACAAAGAAAGGATACAAAATTATTTACTGGTACAGATACGTGGATGACATAATCTGTATGGTAGATGAACATAAAACATGAAACATAAAAATAATCAGTTCACCGTGGGAAAAGAAACACAAAAGCAAATACATTTATTGGATTTAACAATGAAAAGAGACAATAATATCACACATTTGACATCTAGAGAAACCTGACAGCCACAGATACAATCAAAAATTAGTGGCCCATACAGTACAAAAACTCAATAAAGAAATGAAAGCACAACTAAAGAAAAATGAAAACAATCAGAGAACACAAACATCAAAGAACCCCACAGATACTACAGCACACATGGAAACAGAAAATAGTAACGCTCATGACATGACTAACAGAAAGAAATGGTACACTTTAACATACAAACACAAAGTAACACACAAGATAACAAATATACGAAAGTAACAGGGATTATACCTTGCTTACAGAAGAAGAACACACTCCAGTCACATTTACCAACAACAGACAAACCAGATATATACAAGTAGCAGGTATATACCAGTTGGAGTACCAAGAATGTAAATCAGTATATCTGTGGATGACAGGCAGGAATTTCAAATCCAGATATAAAGAACATATAAGAAGCCTTGTAAACCAAAACCCGGTTAGCACAATAAAAGTAATACTGTAGAACAAAAGCAAACTAATGCTTTTCATTTATTATAATGTTGGTCTGCCAAGAACCGACGGAAGATTCAGTTAACATGAACATATAAGAAATTGGGAATATGAAAATAGCCATTCTACCTTCGCCGAACACCTGATTAAAGGTAGACACAAAGCATCCAACAATCAACATCACATGACAGTTATCAGAGTAAATAATCGTTATTAAAATCTACTGACATTCCAAGAAAACTTTCACATACAAAGAGCCATTGCAATGAAAAAAAAGGTACTGAAATACCAAAACCATATAAACAGTAACTCTCTGATCAAGCTAGCCACTGAAACAATAACAAACAAAGATACAAAACATAAACAGAACAAATAATTAATGAATCATCCTCCCCCCTTCTCTCTCTCTCTCTCTCCTTCTTTCTCTCTGTCCCTACCCCCTCACCCTAGCGCGCGCGCGCGCGTGCGCGCTTGTGCGGCGTCTCGAGACCGCCGGTCCAGAAACAAGAGCGCTCTTGCGGCTTGCGAAAGAACCCCCCAAGTCACAGCCACCAGCTCATCCAAAATATATCGATAAGAACCAACCAGGGTATTTTGCAAGAAATCGGAAAGAAATGAACTGATAAGTAATTATATTGTAACTGAACACAGGACGGCCGCGGTGGCCGATCGGTTCTAGGCGCTTCAGCCCGGAACCGCGCGACTGCTACAGTCGCAGGTTCGAATCCTGCCTCGGGAATGGATGTATGTGATGTCCTTAGGTTAGTTAGGTTTAAGAAATTCTAAGTTATATGGGACTGATGACCTCAGACGTGAAGTCCCATAGGGCTCAGAGCAGTTTGAAGCATTTTTTTCACCGAACACAAGGAAATGATTTTGCAAACCTGCGAGCAACTCCAACCTACAATACTTAGATTTACGACAAGCAATAGAAACTCCATATTCTCATCTCACGCTTCTTGAATAAGTAAAAACTATTTTATACTTCAGAAGAGGGTAACAGCTTTGAATTTACAGTACGACGAAGTGAAGAAATAGTAAAAATCACCATAATGAGCTTCCATGCAGCTAAGTATGAGCAATGTATAAGCTTCCACTTTTTCTATGTGCAAGCACATGATCCGATTCCTACTTGCAAAATGATTGCAACCAAGATAATCTCACCATAATAACAAAGCTTCACCAAGGCAAGAAACTTCAAATGAACTCACCGAATTCTTCATTCACTGTAGAATCTGCCTGACAACATGGGCCTCCACCACACAAAGGCAGTCTTCTCTGCAGCACAGCTCCATTGACTTGCAGCCAGCTGACATCGGACAGCACACACAGTCGAAATTAAACTAAGGAAGTCCAAGTCTCTTCCAAACAAGAAGGAGAACATGGGCTGCAGCCTGCGAGTGATTCCCATTGGTATCAAGCAAACAAACTTCAAAAACACTTAAAATTGCGTCAGTAAACAAGCAACGCTGTTGCTACAGTGTGTGTATCGATTAATTGAATTTCACTATAGCAGAATCACGTAAAGCATTGCACCGATAAATATCGCGATCTAGCAGAAACAAAATATAATGATAATAAATGAAAGAGCCAAGGGAACATGCAACGTTCAATGAACAATACGTCTGCCTGAGTAATGTTTCAAAAAGGTAAAGAATTTGCGCGTGTTTTGAAATGCATCAGGCTGCAGTCAGTCTGTTATTTCACTTTGATTTCTATTAATAATGTACGAGATAGGCGAAATACCCTTAGACTTCAAGAAGAATGTAATAATTCCAGTTTCACAGAAAGCAGGTGCTGACACGTGTGAATATTACCGAACTATCAGCTTAATATGTGATGGTTATAAAATGCTAACACGAATTCCTTACAGAACAGTGGAAAAGTGGGTAGAAGCCGATCTCGGGGAAGATTAGTTTGGATTCCGGAGAAATATAGGAACGCGCGAGCAAATACTGACCCTACGACTTATCTTAGAAGATACACAGGGTGCGGCAGCGTTCATAGTAGGATATTAAAAACACATCATCAGGCAGTAACTGTAATTTATTTATTATCCCTTATGTCAATTAATAGTTAAAGGTATGCCATTTACTAATGTGTAAGTCATTGTCCATTGCGTGGATTACTTTATAATATGACTCCTGTCAAATGATGCCCCCTCTGCACAACGCATTCATCTAGTAGGCGAAGGAAGCTTTCCATAACTCGACGTAAATGGGACATTGCCGACGGCAGTTCTGATGCTATCCTTCAACTCAGAAATGGTGGCCAGAATTTGCACGGATTTCTTGCGACAGACATCTCTCGGTAGCATAATTTCCCGTTTTGGTGACATTTCCTGGTCGCCTCGCTCACCTGACCTTTCATGTGCAGATTTTTTCCTTTGGGGCTACCTGAAGCAAGAAGTGTTCCGAGCACGTTGTGCCACCATTCCTGAGTTGAAGGATCGCATCAGAACTGCCGTCGGCAATGTCCCAGGGAATACGTTACGCCGAGACATCAGAGGTAAAATACAGGGAGCGAAAGATTATTTTCAAATTGGGCAGAAAGAAGATGGTAGTTATAGGAGTCGGGGGACATGAAAAGGAAGTAGTAGTTGAGAAGGGAGAGAGACATGGTTGTATCCTATACCCGAATTTATTCAATCTGTACACTGAGCAAGCAGTAGAGGAAACCAAAGAAAAATTGGGACTAGGAATTAAAGTCCAGAGAGAAGGAATAAAAGCTTTGACGTTTGGTGATGCCATCTGTCAGAGACAGCAAAGGACTTGTAAAATCAGTTGAATGGAATGGAAAGTGTCTTGGAAGGAGGATATAAGGTGGACATTAACAAAAGAAAAACAAGAATAATGGATGGAGGCAAACCAAACTATATGATACGGAGGGGAAAAAACTGGATTGGAAAGAATATTCTCCAAGTTTCCTGAATGTGTACTTTTATTACTTATACCAGTTTGGGAGATTATTTGGACCTCATGGATCTGACTTAGACCTCGGACTTTTGTGTGCTGTTTCTGGCGAATCCTATGTCCAGATGGTAAGATCTTCCTTACCATTTCGATATCCTTGGAAGGTCTGGATTATTATGTTGGTCGCTCCCAAGTGTTTAACAGACCCCGTAACTTGCGTGCTCTGACCTAGACTTTGAGCTACAATGTAGCAGTGCGCTGGGCCAACGATTCCTGTAATCATAGTTCCAGTACCTACCTTTCTACAACAAAA